>NW_016168393.1:0-19382 GCF_001687245.7 Rhagoletis zephyria | reverse complement strand
CACATTTTTCGAAAAAATTACGAAAACGCTTGTTTGAAAAGAAAATTGGTTTGGAATATATTTTTTTTATTAAGCGATTACCACAAAACTTGTAGAACAGTGTTATATTTGATGCTGGTCTTCAATTTCTCGTCATCCATTGTCCATAACCGTACAATATTTAGGCCGCATTGACTAGTTGAACCTTCAAAACCAGCTTACCCTTATGTAGTTATCAATTAGTTATCGACACTGCTTTTATTTCGATTAGGAAAAGTTAATTTTAAAACATCGAAGAAAATGTGGGACAAAGGCAGGACACTTGGAAAAAATCAGTACATTTTAGGGGTTTTCTGTTTTGGAAAACTACGCAGGACAGACCTTTAAATAACAGTACGGCCCTGCAAAAAACAGAACGGATGGTCACCGTAACTATATCAGTCAAAGCCGTGTTTGTGGAAGATTAAGTTCTCGATATTGCAGTTGTGAATTAAAAAAAAAAACAATGTTTAACAAAATGGTAGAAAAATTATGAAATTTCGGCTCTAATCATTTCGATCTTTCCTCGACCTGATTTCTAAAGAAATAAATATTGTACCAGCATGCTGGTAAGTTATATGCTTCGAGCCTGCTGGTACAATCAAATGATGGAGCCGAGCAAGCTGGTGTCGTATATTTCCCCTTTTATACAAAAAGGTTTTTGGTTGGATAAAATATTTGCTTTTTTTCCAGAGGTCATTGTTTTTCTATACCATTTCTTATTGAAAATGTTTGCGTGTATACTTATATATGATTATTTAAGTAAACAATTTTAGCTACCATTTTTAGCCACAACGACTTTTTTTAGCTCTTTTTTAGCCCTTTTTTTAAAGGAATTTGGCTACCACTAAAAAGATTCGCGGCAACACTGCCCATCACCCTTACCGCGAATTAAGATATATACAAACTTAACACATTTGATCAGCCGCTAAGCTGCATTCCAACATTCAACCATATATACATACATATATAAATCTACAGGCGTTCGGTCATCTGCAAACCCACTGCCCACAAGCGAAAAAGTCATCATCATTTATCGCTTCCTCCAGAGCTTCTCACGTGAACATAGTGACACACACACTAACCAGTGTTAGCCGCCCTCGCTTAACATATGTTAATATTTTGTATCATTTTATGCTAACATTCACATACACACATACATATCTATTCACATACCTACTAACCCAGTAGTGCATATACCTTGTACGGCACACGCAAAGGAAAAATATTAATAAGCGCGGTAAAATTAAAATAATCAAATTAAAGATTTAAATGCGATAATTTAAAGAAACCTTGTTCATTCAAAAATAAATACCCAATCGAAAACAAATATTAATAAAAAAAATATATATATGTACAGAAATACACATACGTAAACAATAAAACTCGAAAGAGAATATCGCGGTTCGATCGACTGTACGGGCACTTATATTATTCGCGGTTATTAAAATACACAGAGAAAAAAAATCTGTATATTCTCGCATACATAAATGCTTTCTGATAAAACTCCAGTAAAGGAGCAAGTAGGCAAAACCCCATTCACTTAAAAGTACCAACAATGGTTGATAAGGACAAACCTCAAGGCACACCTGCAGAAGCTACACGCTGGAAGCAGGGTGCAAAACTGAAAAAAATAAAGATTTCTCAGGCGCAAGATTCATTTCGGATAGTGACAGTTTGATAAAATACTGCGTTAAATTCTCCTCAGCCCCAATAGAAGATAATTCTGAATCGGCTATGGAAATAAAAAACCACAACCTTGACAACTTTTGGGCGCGCCTTCAAGCGGCATACGACACAATTATAGAAACGGATGATTCCGATTTACCCGAGAATTTCAAAGCTTCGGCTGCCGCTAAATACGAAAACTGAATTGACCAATATGAAGAGACAAAAGCTATAATCTCCGATCAGCTTAAGTTATTAACCCCAGTTAGCGCACCTACTCCACCCCCGAGAGTAGAAGTAAGCCAAATTCAAAAGCAAAGCTCAGGCATATATCTCAAAGTGCCAGCATGTGACACAGAAACTTTCTATGGGGGTTATGAACAATGGCCTTCCTTCCGGGACATGTTTACAGCCGTATACATAAATCACCCAAAATTGTCACAAGCGCAGAAACTGTACCACCTCAGGTACAAGACTAAAGGTCAAGCAGTCAGTATAGCGAAACAATTCGCATTAAATGACGATAATTTCAATATGGCTTGGGAAGCATTAAAAGAAAGATATGAAAACGAAAGAGTACTGGTTGATAAACAAGTAACGATTTTAATGAATCTGCCAAAAATTCAAAAAGAAATGAGTGAAGAGTTTATTAAATTACAGTCCACTGTCTCAAACTGGGTATCAGTTTTATCCACGCAAAATATTCCCACAGATATCTGGGACCCTATTCTGGTAAATATTTGCGCCGAAACTTTTCCGGAAAAATCGTTACTTTTATGGGAGCAATCGCTCCCATCCCGTAAAAAATGCCCGACGTGGCAACAAATTAAAGATTTTCTAACTACCCAGTACGAAATCGCAGAGAGGGTAGATACAAAAATTACAAAAGCAAAAAATACACAGAATGATCTACATAGAAGCTTCATAAAATCCCAAGCCAGCAATCACAATCCACATAATAGAAGCTTCAATAGATCGCAAACATTTATTAATGAAAATAAACATACGTCATGCGACTTTTGTAAAGGAGGTCACCCATTAAGATCTTGCGAGAAGTTTAAAAAAATTACGACGACCGAAAGATATAATGCCGTCAGAAACAGTAGACTTTGCACAAATTGCTTCTCACACTGTCCCATGCAAAAAGACTGTGAAAGTAAATTCAATTGTGTATATTGCCAAAAGCGGCATCACTCGATGCTCCATATTAATAATTTTACCCCCCAAAATAGCTCCAACTCTCAAAGAGCCTAGGGCTAGTTGAAACAACTAGGCCCGAAAACCCCGAAGTTGAAACCGAAAAACCATGCTGTTCAAAACCAGCTAATATACAAGCGCTTCATTCTGAAAATGAAAGCAAAATTTTACTGCCAACCGCGATTGTCTCGATTGAGCATCGAGGAGAATTATTTAAGCTTAGAGCTCTAATCGATCAAGGCTCACAAAGATCGTTTATCTCATCAAAATCACAAAACCGGTTAAAACTCCCAACCACAAAATCAAACTTTGAAATTTCGGGAATGGGTGGAAGAGTAATACAAAACTAAATAAAATCTGCTCATTAACCCTGATTTCCCCCAATGCGGATGTAAGAATAGACTCACAAGCTATAGTTCTGCCACAACTCACAAATATGCTTCCAAGCTATAGAATAAACGACAAAGATCGTCAAAAATTCGCCTACCTCAAATTAGCGGATCCCAACTGCCACACCCTCGCGCAAGTTGATATCCTATTAGGCAGCGACCTAATACCCCAAATAATGCTAGAAGGCATTGAAAAAATTTCTAATACCCTATTAGCCCAAAATACCATCTTCGGATGGATTCTAAGCGACCAAGTGAAAGAAAAAATATCGGTATTCACAACTCAAGTTGAAGATATTTCAAACGAATACCTCAATTCTCAGTTAAAAAGATTTTGGGAGTTAGAAGAACTCCCCCCCATACAAGTCGCTACCCCAGAAGATAAAGCTTGCGAAGATTACTACAAAGCCACAACAACGCGAGCACAAACTGGTCGATATGTAGGACGACTTCCATTTAAGCCCGAATTCCACGACGCACTCGCCCTAGGTCGCTCCCGAACCTCTGCGCTTCAGCAGTTTTTAAGTATGGAAAAAACCTACTTAAAAAAGGCGAGCTTAAATCAGCATACGATGGTGTCCTAGAAGAATATCTCGACTTAGATCATATGGAAAAAGTAAATCCATATGAAAAGATAACTAAAGGTAAATACACCACATTTTACCTACCCCACCACGCGGTTGTAAAACCAGATAAAAAAACAATCAAGGAAAGAGTAGTCTTCAACACCTCGAAATGTACAAGTTCGGGCAATTCTTTGAATGATATTTTGCACACAGGGCTCACATTACAACCCGACTTAATGCTTCTGATTTTAAGGTGGCGTATGTTCAAATACGTGTTTAGTGGAGACGTCGAAAAAATTTATCGACAAATACTCGTACACAAAGACGATCAAGACTTTCAGCGCATTATATTTCCAAATTCACCTAATAGTCCAATATGTGACTATAAACCCCAAAACGGTGGCATTTGGCGTAAATTGCGCCCCCTTTCTTGCCATTCGAACACTTCCCGAATTGGCAAACGATATAAAAGAAAAATTACCCCTAGCAACCCCAGTGGTAAAAACACAAACATATGTGGATGATATCCTGTCTGGAAGCCACAGCTTACCCCAAGCGTATGAAGCACTATCACAAGTGATGCAAGTACTCTACTCAGCAGAGTTCCCCCTAAAAAGATAACCGCCAATCACCCCGAAATCCTAAAAGATATAAATAAAGAAAATTTATTAGATTCAAACTTCCTAATATTCGAAAAGGAAAGTATCACAAAAACCCTGGGCATACAATGGAATGCGATCTCAGATAAATTCTCATATACTCTTGAGTCAATATCTGCTCAATCCGCAATAACTAAAAGATAAATTCTGTCGGCTGTAGCGAAACTTTTTTACCCCGCAGGATGGCTTTCGCCAATTATGATAGAAGCGAAAATCCTGATACAAGAAATATGGCTAGACGGAACCGAATGGGACGAGCAAGTAAAACCACTTCGCTTGGTAAAATGGTCCCAATTTGCTAACAACTTGCACGCTACTGCAGAGATACAAATCCCTAGATGGGTAAATTACTCCCCCGAATGCCAAGTAGAACTGCATGGCTTCTGCGACGCCTCTGAAAAGGCATATTGCGCAACTATATATGTACGCACCCAAATTAACAGCACAATTTCAAGCCATTTACTAGTAGCAAAGGCCAAGGTGGCACCTCTCAAAACACTAAGTCTACCACGACTTGAGCTCTGTGGCGCGCTATTACTCGCAAAATTAGCCTCAACTATGCCAACGCATTTAAACATGACCAATCGAAAATTATATCTATGGTCAGACTCAGAGATCGTCTTAGCTTGGTTAGAAAAACCACCCCACTCATGGAAAACATATGTTTCCAATCGCACAGCCCAAATACTTGATTTAGTTGGGCCAGCAACATGGCGACATGTAGCCAGTGCTGATAACCCCGCCGATCTTGGCACAAGAGGTTGCAAACCCCTGCACCTCGCCACCGCCACACTCTGGTGGAACGGCCCCAGCTGGCTAATAGAATCACAACGATTCTGACCACAATCCCCCATACGAAACATAATTGTCCCAGAAATTCGAAAAGTTGAAACCTTTCACACAATATTGGATGACACTGACATCATAGAAGGATTTTCCTCGTTCCCCCGAGCCCTAAGGGTAGCCGCCTATATGTTCAAATTCGTAGAGCGCCTCAAAAATAAGGTGAAGAAAACACCGAATTCCCCAGATAACATGTTAACGCATCAAGACCTACAAAAAGCAAAGGTTTCTATTGTTGCATACACTCAAACGCGCTATTTCAGCCGCGAAATGCTAATGCTAAGAGAATCAAAACCAATTGACAAAAAGAGTCAAATCTTAGTACTCAATCCATTTTTAGACACGACAGGTCTGCTTCGTGCTAATGGACGGCTAGCGAACTCCAGCCTCACATATAACGAACGCCACCCCATAATAATACCAGAGAAATCCCCCTTTTATATTCCACGACTAAAGCCACAGAGCAAAAAATGCATATTTATGTGTAAAGTCTGCACTATACATAAGCAGAAGATGCGCACGCACATCATGACAGCTCTTCCACCTGAACGCTGCAATTTCGCGCTGCCCTTAACTATCACTGGTGTTGACTTTGCTGGGCCTTTTCAGATAAAGGCATCCATGTTAAGGATTTCTACTTTTAGGAAGGGTTATGTGACTGTCTTTGTATGCTTTACGATAAAGGTAGTACACCTCGAGCTATGCTCTGATCTGACAACTGCGGCTTTTCTCGCGGCATTTACTCGCTTCGTCGGACGGCGAGGATTTCAATCCAAAATAATGAGCGACAATGGAAAAGCCTTTGTCGGAGCCAAAAGAGCCACTGAAAAACAATTTGTAAAATTTATAAATATAAATCGTTAAAAAATACGCACCCCAAGGCATTGATTGGCAATTTATCCCACCAAGTGCTCCACATATGGGTGGTCTATGGGAATCAGCTGTAAAAAGCTTCAAAACACATTTTAAAAAAGTCGCTGGCACACACAAATTTAACTTTGAAGAATTTACTACATTATTAACCCGAATAGAAGCCGTTCTTAACTCACGGCCTCTCTCTGCGCTCTCGCAAGATCCCTTCGATTTCACTGCCCTCACCCCTGGGAATTTTCTTAGAGGAGCCCTACTTCTGGCAATACCCGAACCAGACGAGCAATCCTTATCTCTAGTGAATCGATGGGAACGAATGAAAATTCTCCATCATGAGTTCAGTTGTAGATGGAAGGAAGATTATTTAAAAGACCTCAATAAAAGATATAGGTGGAAGAACACCCAAGAGGAGCCTAAAATCGGAGAATGTGTTCTCATCCACGATGAGTGTCTTACCCCCACCGACTGGCGCCTCGCAAGAATCGAAAAATTACATCTCCGATGGTCACATACGAGTCGTATACTACGTTTATACGCACGTATTATTTGCAAATAACAATTTGCAAAATGGTAAAAATTGCCGTATAAACGCTGAGTTAATTTTTTATTTGCAAATAAATAAATCACGCAAATAAGTATTGATTAGTGGTACTATTTTCAAATAAGCGCAAGATGCCGCCATTCTTAGGTTTATTTTCTTTTTCGATGGTCATCTTATTGCCTTTTTATAATCAAGACGTTGCCATTTTTAATTTTATTTTCTTTTTCGATGGTCATATTATTGCCTTTTTACAATCAGGCAATATTAAAAAAGAATTTTTCACAATCGAATAAACAGTGAGTTAGGTATTTGCAAATTATTTTTATTTGCAAATAGCTTACGTATAAACGTAGTAGTAGATTTGCGCACACAAAACGGTACACTAACTCGACCGCTCGTAAAACTTTGCCTTTTACCGACCGAAAACGCCAATAATCCATGAAACGTAATAATCGTAATTCCGACACACCTAAAACCGCAAATAAAACGAAAACCACGCA
Organism: Rhagoletis zephyria; assembly: GCF_001687245.7. Lineage (NCBI taxonomy): Eukaryota > Metazoa > Arthropoda > Insecta > Diptera > Tephritidae > Rhagoletis > Rhagoletis zephyria. The sequence continues at coordinate 12,131 of NW_016168393.1, read as the reverse complement.
ACTCAACTTACGCAAATAAGAATATTTACTAATGTATACCCGATTAACCCACTAATCGGCCACTAACCGCCATCTAAAGTTTCTACCCCAAATTAAAGTCGCGATATTTTCCTATAGAAATGGACGTTTAAATGCCCACATCATCCCCCTCCACTCCTGTTCCGGCGGTCAGATCCACGGTAACTGTACCGAGGGCCTCAGCACCACCAAGGGCGGAGCCACACGCCAACGTGCCGCAGCCTGCGGCCCCACCAGTTGCAACGGCCCGCCTGCACAACCCAAGGACGGTAACAAATCAAATGGAAGAAGGCCAGCAAGGGCAGATCTCTGCGGGACCCCCTAATCCACCTGGCATTCGCTGCGGTTTATGGCGCCGTCCGCACCCACTGCGGCTTTGCTCTATTTTCCGAGGCATGTCTCCAAAGCAACGGCAACAGGTGGCCCGAGCGCATGGACATTGCCTGAATTGCCTAGCGCTCACTCATACCACAATGGAGTGCACCTCGGACGGGTGCCAAATCTGTCTTCGGCAACACCACACGCTGTTGCATCGCATCGTAAGGCGAGACAATGTGCCTCGGATCAGGCGCGGTGATCATCGGCGGCAGCAACGGGAGCCGGGAGTGCAATGTCGGCATCCTAACTCCAACCGAAATCGCCGCACTGGCAGCAGTCAACCTATCTCGCCATCTCACGTCGTTGACAATCTGGCCCGCATCATCGCCGGGTAACTGGCCTTAGTAACGTGGTCCAGACCCTTCAACAGTTGCAGCGGTTACTAGGCTGAATATTCGCCTAGGGGGGCCGGGATGGCCAAATGAGCCCTTCCGCGAAAGCTACTCCAGACTTCCGCTCGTGCGCTGCACCACCGATCGACGCCGGCAGATGTTGCCCACATCTACTACACATTCACACACGCTTCCGCAACATTGTAAACATAACAGCTCGACATTTAACTTTCCTTATACACCACTCTGTATACCCACCACCCTTGTACACACACACAAATATGCACTCCAAATGTCAATTTACTTTGAATTTGAATATTCAGAATCTTTTGTTTGTGAGCCCGAGCGGACGCATCCTATAATAATCGAGTTACGAGGAACCTTTTCGCTAAAATAAAATCATTGACTTGAAGTGAACCCAACGTTTGTGTGTTTCAAAAGTAAAAACAAGGAAGTTAACAAGTGGTAAAGGGCCATTTACATAATAATTTCCTCGCTTTGCTTGACAGGTCACACTTTGACAACAAAGCGTGAAACGCAGAAGGTATGCTACTATAAACGCTTTGACAGCTTTTGCGTTCTCCTTTTCCTCCATATTTGTTATCTGTAAAATAGATAACAATATAATAATATGCATTAATAATAGCAATAAAAATTCCTATTTACCCTATTTTTGTCATTGAATGCAAATGCAAACGCACGAGAAAAGATACATGTAGACAGCTGATTGCCAAAGCGGGCAAAAGTTGAGAGTTTGTCCAAGATTTTGCTTCGTTTTGCTTTGCTTTGCATCAAACGTTTTTTATGTGAGCATACTCATGCATATGCCTACATCGATCTTATATGTCAAAGCAAAGAACTATCAAGCAAAGTGAAGAATGTTGTATGTGAATCAGCCTTAAGAGCCCGAAAAATCCATAGGCAAGTAGCTATGTAATTTTTACCTTTAAGGTTAGGTTATGTTTACAACTAAAAAAAATTCAAATCTGGAGGATACCCGTGGCCGCAGTTTGCCTTAGTACTCCCGCGGGACCCGCACCACGGAAAGAGCCTATGGGCCCATAGATCCAAAATCCGGCACGGGCTGTGACATTTTATCTATAAGTATACATACACTTCGTCGCCTGGGTAAAACATTGTCGTAAACGCGATTTTGACGATTTTTAGTTCTAGATGCAGTTATATATTTTGGAAAAAAAAAAAATTTTTCGATTGGTGTTATCAGTTTTTAGATATCTCCTTTATTTTCCGTGATATTGACTAAAATTTTTTCGATAATTTAGTAAAAATCTAGTTAGTGATGCAGTCATATTAAACTAATCAATATCTTACAAATGGCGTTCTCCATTTTTGGATATCTCCTTTAGTTTCCGTGATATTGAGTAAATAGTGTCGTTAATTTAGTAGAAATTTTGTCGTATTAAGTGGCTGCCAAATTGTGGACAAATGACGCTTACGACAAAATTTTACTAAAGAAAATCCTTCATAAACTCAAAACTTATTAACAATAAACATTAAAAATAAAATAATTTAAGAATTTTGTGAACTACACCTGAATTAGAATTGCAACTTTCTGAATTTCAAATGGAACTTCTGAATTTAAATTGCAACTTTCTGAATTTAAAATAGAAATTATGGATTTGAATTGCAGCTTTCTGAATTTAAAATGGAAATTTTGAATTTGAATTGTAACTTTAAAATGGAAATTCTGAATTTGAAATGGAAATTTTGAACTTGGATTTGTAACTTTCTGGATTCAAATTGAAACTTTCTGGTGGTTGAAACGGTGGTTTATTTCAGTGATTTTTAAGCGATTTTCGATAAATTTTTTGTGCAAATGTAATTAAAATGAAGTGCCCGGTGATTAGTTGCAAAAACATTTACAAAAATAATAAATTGGTTAGCACAAATATGCGCTACAAAATTGCTTGCATTTTTTTCTTTATGCTTCGTCTTCATATTCTTTGTTTACTTTTCAAAGAAAATAACATGGCGCCGGAACTACAAACGTCAGCCAAAAATTACTTTTTTCTTTTGCTTCATCTTGTCAGATCTTGTGTAGTTGGATCATGCCTCGGTTATCGCAACAGCCACTGTTTTTAATCTGTCACTATTACCGAGGGTATACTATTAATACATACTTTGTTGTCCTTTACTCGCCTTACACTTAATACTTGTTGCTCAAAATACTAAAATTGAGTATTAATTTGATAAAATTTTATTAACAGATTGCGAAAGAAAAAAATTTTATTTTTTCCAAAAATCAAAAATTCAAACCTTTTAAAAAACAAAAAACTCCTCCGCGAAAATTTAGGAATCTTTTAAGAACATGCTGAGGTACCATGCAAAAAAATATTAGCCCAAAAAATACAGTGGGGGTCAAAAATGGATGAATGGTGTTTCGTTTTTAATATTTACAATGTTTTTCAAGCTACAATTTTTATGTTTTTTTTTTATATAAAATTGGTTCATGCTTTAACAAAAATTATATACATCACACTTTCAAATTTTGTGCAGAACTTAGAAAAATTTTAAAAACTTGTATCTAAATTTCGAGCTTTTTAACCTGAAATTGTAGGAATTTTTTGGGTATGCAGTTAACAAGTTTATAAAATTCGAGTAAAACAAATGCAAGTTTTGAGCGGCTAAAAACTCGCATTGATTTTTAATATTTTTTTTTGTTGACGATGTTTTTCACTTTTTTCCATACAAACCTGAATTTCTTGTGGAAGAATATGCGCTAGACCGTTTGGGGGGAAAAAATGAAAAGATTAAACACCAGTTTTATTAAATTTCTCTATTTATATGAAAAAAAGCGTAAAGCCGTCAGCAAAAAAAAAATATTAAAAAACAATGCGATTTTATAGCCGCTCAAATTTGCACTCGTTTTACTAGAATTTTATAAGCTTGTTAACTGCATACCCAACTGGATAAAAGGCTCGAAATTTAGATAAAAATTTGAAGAAGTTTTTTAAGTTCTCCACAAAATTTATAAGTGTGATTTATTTCGTTTTTTTTAAAGCATAAACCATATTTTTATAAAATAAATACCAAAAAAATTTTAGCTTGAAAAACATTGTAAATATTAAAAACGAAACACCATTCATCCATTTTTGACCGCCACTGTATTAGTTTTTGAAATAGCTAGAAAAAATTGGGATTCGACAAGAGGCGTGGCACCTCCCATGGGCGTGAAATTTTTTATCAGCTGTAACCTCGGAACCATAAGTCACATAAATTTGCAATTTATGCAGGCATAGCTATGGTAGGTGCTCTTAGTAGGTTATAAATAGGGCTCGGAATCTCATGCACTAAAAAATTGAATATATGCGCATATAGTATGCACTCAAAATTCAAAAATATGCGTTATAAACAAGTAAAATATGCAATTAAAAATATTTTCCTAATATTTTATTGGCAGTACAAAAATACTAAATATGACATGTATTTTAACAATAAAATATCGAAAACAATTAACTTCAAAGTACAATACATATTTTTTATGTATAAAATTAGTTTAAAATCAAGCAGACAGTTACAATCTTGTGTAAATAGAAACAGTTTAATAGTGGTTCAGATGAATGTTTGGTTGGCTTAAGTCAATCAATTAGCAAATTTGCCACTTTGTTTCCAGAGTATAACGCACAGCCATTTGGCGGCTTTAATGAATTTCGGTACGTCATATAGAAAGAAGCACCTTCCCTCTAAAACATTCTGCAGAATGGCTTGCCGATTGTCTTAAGCCTCATCCTCGTGAGGGCTGGAAACTCGCACAATAAGTGTTCAACTGTCTTTTTTGAGCCCGGGTAATCGCAATTGCGAGGGAACCTGTTGAAGGGCAATCCAATCCTTTCGGCATGTACCCCAACGGGCCGTGCACACTGCAGTAACTTTGTAGGTATCTTCTTCGCTCATTCCTTAGAGAGCTTTGGTTTTAAGTGGGTCGTAGGACACCCGCAACTGCCGGGTAATCCTGTACAATCCTGTATGGTTTCACTTCTGCTTGACCTTGCTATTTCGTCCGCTGCCCCGTTTCCGTAAACGAGCCTATGTCCCAGGACCCATATAAGGGTGATCAGAGATATAGGCCAGAGAGAGTGCCTTAATAGCCGCTTGGCTATCCGAGAAGATATTAAGATGAATATTTGGGAAAAAATTATAGGTAATTTTTTTTGTCAAGAGATTTCGCACTAAATTTAAATGGTTTTAAATAAAAAAAAGCAAAAATATGCAAAAAAAAGCAAAAATATGCATTTATTGTAAAATATACTAAAATATGCAAAAACGCAAAAACCATGCATTTACTGCAAAATGTGCACTAACGATTGAAGCCATTTTAAAGAAAATTTCATGATTCGTAAAGATAACTTAACCATTTTCATTTGAATATGCCCAGTAAAAACATGCATTTGCATGAGATTCCGAGCCCTAGTTATAAATAAATGATTTTGCAAAAGTGGGCGTGGTACATCCCATAGGCGTGAAAGTTTTTATCAGCTATAACTTCGAAACCATAAGTCACATGAACTTTAAATTTGGTATGCAGGCATAGTTATGGTAGCTTATAGTAGGCTATAAATAAATGATTTTGCAAAAGGGAGCGTGGCACATCCCATAGGCGTGGAATTTTTATCAGCTATAACTTTGGAACTATAAGCCCCACGAACTTGAAATTTGTTGTGCAGGTATAGCTATGGTAGGTGCTTATAAAAAGATATATATAAATCAGTTGATAAAAGGAGGCGTGGCACATCCCATAGTCGTGGAAATTTTTATCAGCCATAACTTCAAAACCATAAGTCACATGAAATTGAAATTTGGTACGCAGACATATCTGTGGTAGGTGTTTATAGTAAGGTATATATAAATGAGTTTGTACAAGGAGGCGTGGCACATCCCATAGGTGTGAAATTTTTACCCAGATACAACTTCGGAACCACAGGTCACATGAACTTGAAATCTGTTGTGAAGTTCAATGGTAAATGCTTATAGTAAAGTATACAGTATATTTTGCATTGCTGCCTTTATGCTTAAGTGCACATTTAAGACACCTACCCCAAAATGCGCATCAGCGGCATTATTTTTAACATTTATAAGGAAACTGCTCCGATACATGAATTCAACATACCTGCACATTAGCGATACCTGCCTTAAAAAATTTGCAAATATTATCAATTATCAAAGAAAGTATTACGTTTACCTGCACTGGCTCTACACTTACCCTAATTTTACAAGTTGTTATTTATTTTGCTCATCTCGCTGAACAACGAAAACGGCTATCATTTTATGTAGTTAAATAGATAATTAAATACCATTCGGAACAAATTTCGCTTTAAGTAATTTCTACGTGGTAAGTTCTCCTCCATTATTTGGTTTCATAGGGATTCGAGGATACCTTCCTCATTGAAGTAGTAAAGAAAATTCGTTTAAGTGCCTTTTCGGTTAGGCGCACAAGTTCTTCGTACAAAGAAGGATGGGCAGCTAAGCAAAATATATTTTATAAGAATGAGTTTTCTGAAAGGGGTGTGTGTGGCACATCCGTCATAGCCTCATATTCAGTTCAAAACATGTCGGTGTAGTTAGAAATCCTTTAAAACAATTTTAATCGTTATTTTACATAGACAAATTTGAAGACTAAAGATATTGTGATGCTTAGCACGCTTTGTGAATCCCCTAATTGTATTGAAACTTTCGTAAAACTGTTGAACAAAATAACTTTCTCTAGGCCACAAATTTGACAAATATTAAATATAGCAAGTTTTCACGCGTTATAATGAGTATTACATATAAAAAAGACGATCTGGCAGCTATACTACGAATATTAAAGTCCCTTTATAAAGAGAAGTCCATAATAAGTGTCACCATTGTTTTTACTGATTTTTTTCCTGAAAAGTTGTCGGGGTTTTAATGAGGATCTCTGATTGCCTTATTTATGTATATCTTGCTGTAAATAATACATATTCTTATTTGTAAATTAAGAGTAAGAATGCCTTTTTTTATGCAAATATATACGTACCTTAATTCCATCAAGGGTAAAAAATCCGTATCCAATAATAATCTTAGACTAGGAAGACTATGTACCATTAGATGTCCATTAGATAGATACATCGCTAAACAAGATCCATCTAGAAAAATAATAAAGATAAATCAACAATATTAGTTTACAACGTGCTAAAACATATATATGTACATATGTACATATCTTCAATGCATTTATTGTAGGAAAGTCGACTTATATCGGATGTTAGGATGTTTGATTTTTATAATTTTATTACAAATTTATTTCGAAATAACTAGATGCAGCAATAAATCATGGGCCTTATTCTTATTTTCATACTTATCGAAATTTTCAATTTTTCCCGATTACTTTTGTACACTGAGCAAAAAATTTTCACCGAGAGAGAGATGTTAGTTGACTAAATATGTTTCTCTCAACATATGATTTCGTTATAGTTATATTATTTGGTTATAGTTACATTATTTGGTTATAGTTACTAGATCAGTGAAATATATTTATCTGACATTTTTTACACCTTTCATGAGCATGAAATGGTATTATATGTAACTTTGGTCCGATGTTTGTAAGTACCAGAATAAGAAGAGATAGACCCATTAAAATGTATAGTTAAATTATCAGAACATCGAGCTGAGTCAATTTAGCCATGTCCGTCTGTCCGTCTGTTTGTATGCAATCTAGTCTCTCAGTTTTCGAGATATCTGGATGAAATTTGGTAGGTGGGTGTATTTTTATAATGTATTAATCATTTGCCGGAACCGGAAGAATCGGACCACTATAACAAATAGCTCCCATACAACTGATTGTTCAGATATGAGGTTTTTCGTTATAACTCCTCCATTTATGCAGCTAGGAACACGAAATTTCGCAATGCTTCCATTATCAACAGAATACTTACAAATATCGCGTCACTATAACCTACAGCTCCCATACAACTGATTGTTCTGATATAAGACTTTTCGTTATAACTCCTCCATTTACGTAGCTAGGAACATTAAATTTTGCACTGGTTTGGTTTGGTAAATACTAATTAATATTGCTTTGAAGCATGTTTCTAAAAATTCAACTTAAAAAATGGTTCATAAAAGGGTGTTATTAAGGTCTGCTAATAAAGAGAAGTTTTCTCTCAACACATGGTGTAGTCATAGTTACCAAATCCTAGTTGAGGCAACCGCGATTTGTTTGGAGCAGTGCTAGCCAAAAAGAGAAAAGTCTTAAATTGAGAATGTATTAGTTATATTCAGTGTTGCCAGTTTTGCCGTTTTCCGGCTAGATTTAGTCGGTTGCGATAGCAAACAACCGGAGAAAATTCGATTTAGCCGGCAGCCGATTTGTTAGCAGTTTTCCAAAAAGAGGCTAGCCGTTTTTAGCCGATTTCACTATTTACCGTATTTTTACTAAAATTCAAATATTTGTACATATAAGTTTCCATTTTCTATTAGAAACTGCTAGCCTTATCTCGGAGAAAATTTTCATGTCGGAATGTGTTAAGTATATAAAATTTAAAGAATTTTCTCTAATCCGAAAAGTCTTAAAATACTGGGCCTATTTCAATGATTTTTATTTTATGTGAATATACAGTGACCCAAATATAAACTGGGACGCGACATTTTAGCTTATTTTTTATGAAAGTATAGCTGATTATTTACAAACACCAAATTTCATATTTTATGCAAAAATTATGAAAATTCTGAATTTTTTAATTTAAACTTTTAGTATAGTAAAACGCAAATTTAAGGTAGCTGGCACTTACCGTTGATATTTGGCAATTTTGTGTTGACGGTGCTCCGCATTTTTTCCACATAAACAAATTTTAGAACATACTTTGCATTGGAAAAAATTTTTACACCGTTATAAAAAAATTACAAAAACCAACGGTAAGTCCTAGGTACTTAAAATTCTCACCATATCATACTAAATTTTAATGGACTAAAAAACTGCGTACATACCATTTTGTAAAGATGCTGATTAAAAAGTTAAAAATTTTGGAAAATTTTCATAACTTTTGGACAAAGTCTGTAATTGAGACTTATATGGTGTTTGTTGAGTAATCAGCTATATTTTCATATAAAAATAATAAACATTAAATAAACCAATAAAAAACTCAAAGAAGGACGTAGCGGGGACTTTATACCATTTTTATTTTGAATGGCTTTAATTTAAGTGTGAAGTTTTATTCGCAATACTTAGAAAATAACGAATGAGAATAAAAGAGTACGAATATCGATGTGAAGCAAAACTCCATGGGAAGACAATACCTGTGAATAATTACATCATGGTGCCAACATACTTTATTGTTGCTTATTATTGCTCTCAGGTACGAGTACGACATTAAAAACAGGAGTTTCGAATATATGGACATCAAAATACAATTAAATATTTTAAACTCAAATTTAAAAACTTAAAATGGGACCGGCTTGTACGATATAAATTAATGGCATTTTCTTTTCTCGAAATAATTTTGGCCTGTTTTCTTCAGCCCTTTCACAGCTTCACGTGTTCATTTCTCAAAATATCGCCCTCCGACTAAGAAAAATACTTTATACTAATATAGCAATTTTTCAGGACGAAAAGTAACCTCTTGCAAATGTTACAATGTAATTTTCAATAAAAAAGAAAATGCCATAAGTTTGTAATTGATTTATTTTTTTTTTTATTTGAGTAATACAAACATGACTTCTGATGTACGTATAACGACAGTTTCTTTTGTTAAATAAAAATAATTGTTTTGTTATTGTGATTTATTTAACGAGTAGCTACGTATAACCTTTATTAACCAAAAAAAATTTAATGATTTTACTAGTTTTTCTACTTGCGATTTCTTTAAATAAAACATGTGAATTATAATTGAAACATTTTAGCCGCTTTTTTTTGACAATCGGTCGGCCCAAAAAGTTCTGGCAACACTGAGCAGGAAATACCGCTTGCGAGCTATCGTAGGCGATGGATGAACTGTCAAATAGTGTGTTTCACAGCTTGTTTTTAATTTTGAATTTTGATGAAGTTGTGTTTTTCTATAATATATATGCTCAAAACAATGTGAAGTACGCTATTTTTGCGAATAGGATAATTTTAATCATGTGGAATGCACTCATAAGCACTTTTTAAAATGAACTCTTATGCGATGAAATGCCCACGTACAAAAAATTCTCTGAGATGAGCGTTTCGCTTGCGATGAAATTGACAGATCTCTTGCGATGGCTTTACACTTATGAAGACAGCTAGTAAAACAAAGTAACATAGATAATAGATCAGAAAGCAGTGCGCAAAAAGTGAAGCAAAAGGTAGGGTAATGACAAATTAATTTTTACTTTGTTATTCTTCGTAAAATTGTGAAATTTTTAATTTGAATTTGAAATAAGGAAATATGAGATCAACAAAATCTGTTAAAAAGGCTAATATTTTTTGGAGAAACGGCTAAAAAAATTGGCTGCATTTTTCAAAATTTTTTTTTCGACTAAAAGGAATTCATCCGCGGACCGCTAACATTTTGTGGATTTGACAGCATTCACCTATTCGTGGACGTCATAAAATACTTCTTTGCACTACGGATGAAAATAAAATTTTTAAATTGTGCTTATTTACCGAAAAAATTATACCTAAAAATTAAATATGTACTATTATATTTTTATGTGTATACATTTTTGATAGAGGGTGACAACCTCTCTCTTCGGTACCATGTCTACTTTTGAACTCACATAAAACAATCTTTGCTATTAAAAATTTCCTTGAAATGAATTTCTCTGAGCAGTTCCAGCCAATACTATATACATAGGTATTCACCACGTTGAGCAAGTGACCTGGCACCCTGCCAAAGAGCAGATTAGTTCAATCAACGACTTTTGCCAGAGTACCAGGCCTCGCGTTCAATTTGGTGAATACTAGTGTCCGACCGAGCTCGAGTTTTTGACCGAAACCGAACCCGAACCGAACACTCGGTTTTTTTCTTGAAGTTCGGCCGAAACAGAACCGAATCTGAACTTTTTAGCGTAAAAAATACATCAGCAATTGTATACTCGCAGAATAATTAATTAAAAGCATTTCTGATATTTTTTGAAAATCATTCGTTATTGCTCCTCAAAAACTCGCGATCAGTTTCACANGAACCCGAACCGAACACTCGGTTTTTTTCTTGAAGTTCGGCCGAAACAGAACCGAATCTGAACTTTTTAGCGTAAAAAATACATCAGCAATTGTATACTCGCAGAATAATTAATTAAAAGCATTTCTGATATTTTTTGAAAATCATTCGTTATTGCTCCGCAAAAACTCGCGATCAGTTTCACACGGCAACACTCGATTAGTTTGACGGCACTTGCAGCAGAAATAAAAATTGCTAGTGCAGCAAGAGCAAGTTGAAATATATTGTCGAAATCGATATTCGCTTTTTCAACTGCAGTCACATTTTGCATTTTTTTTTCTGAAACTGATTTCCGAAAAGCGACAGAAAGTTCTTTCTAAAATTTCTTTCTCAATTTGACATCGAATTACAAAGCAATTTTGAAAATTTAACTTGCCAAAAGTTTTATCGGGCAACAAAACTTCGGGAAGGAAATTAAATTAATATAACGACAAGAAATAAGAAAGTTGCCATAAAAAAGCAATAGAATCAAATTACATAAACGCTACAGAGGCACTTAAATTAAAACATTTAAACTGTTTATAACTTGTAAAAAATGTCTTTAGAACTTTTCGGCCAAATTACTCGGCCAATTTTGGCTGAAACAGAACCGAACCCGAACTTCATGGCTGAACTGTTCGGTAACCGAACTCGAACCCGAACGCTCGGCCGTAAACTAGTGAATACCCTTTATGTTTTAACCAATGTCTATGCCCCTTTGCAAAGAAGGGAGGCTATTGGAAAATCCGTTGAATTTCCTATGAATATAAAAGAAAATTTCTCGATAAGTTCTAAATGTAGCTAAAATGGTCTACTTGTACCGAATAAACGATTTAATGTCTGAGCCATTTCAAAGTTCAACAAACTTTGATGGAAATCATTGTCAAGACTTTTCCATATGTATCCGCTGAAGTCTGCAGCATCTGTTCACCAGTAGGTGCGGCTGCAAGCGGGTGTCTGCTTGGAGCAAGCAGCTCGCTATATAAACGTGTATTTGCTTGCGAAACCACCCCCGTCCCAGCAATGGGTTGTGCGCTGGGTTTGGGACCCGCCACGTAAAAACCGCTTCCAGTGAAGAAGCAAGGCAAAGCCTCGGATGAGACCCCCCTTATGATGACGACCATGGCAAACGTTTAAAGGACTACGATTTGAGGGCATGCACCTGGAATGTCCGGACCCTTAATGGGGAAGGTGCCTCTGCCCGGCTGGTTGATGTCCTCGTAAGGACAAAAGCTGATATCACCGCCATCCAAGAAATGCGTTGGAC
>NW_016168392.1:9772-19390 GCF_001687245.7 Rhagoletis zephyria | reverse complement strand
CCGCTCATTAAGTATCGCCGCCAAACAAGTAGTCGGATTTTAGCGAGCCCAAAAGAACAACTGGTACGATGAGGAATGTCAAAAAGCTGCAGAGAAAAAAGACGCCGCCTACAGGGACACGCTGCGATCGAGCGGAACACGCGCTATGTGGGTCCGCTATAGGGATCTGAAGAGGGAAGCGAAACGTTTTTGCCGCAATAAGAAGAGAGAGGCCGAAATACGTGAGTGCGAAGAGCTTGAAATGCTGGCCGACAGGAGGAATGCCCGAAAATTTTACCAGAGAGTTAGGCGACTTACGGAAGGTTTCAGAAGTTGTGGAGAAGAAGAACCCGAGCCCCCAGTCCATGATGACGGATGCAATATTCCTCCGCCTGAACATGACGAGGTACGAATAGTTATAACGCGGCTGAAAAACAACAAAGCTGCTGGAGCTGACAGCTTACCAGCTAAGCTATTCAAGTACGGCGGCGAGGAGTTGATAAGGCGCATGCATCAACTCTTGTGCAGAATATGGTCAGATGAACGCATGCCCGACGACTGGAATTTAAGTGTGCTCTGCCCAATCCACAAGAAAGGTGACCCCGCCATTCGCGCCAACTACCGCGGGATCAGCCTTCTAAGCATAGGTTACAAGGTCTTATCGAGCGTATTGTGTGAAAGACTGAAGCCCACCGTCAATGAACTGATTGGGCCTTATCAGTGTGGCTTTAGACCTGGCAAATCCACCATAGACCAGGTATTCACAATACGCCAAATCTTGGAAAAGACCCGCGAGAAAAGGATCGACACTCACCACCTATTTGTCGACTTTAAAGCCGCTTTTGACAGCACTAAAAGGAGTTGCCTATACGCCGCTATGTCTGAATTTGGCATCCCCTCAAAACTCATACGGCTGTGTAAAATGACGTTGAGCAATACCACCAGCTCCGTCAGAATTGGAAAAGACCTCTCCGAGCCGTTCGCCACAAAACGGGGTTTCAGACAGGGCGACTCCCTTTCATGTGACTTCTTTAATCTGATGTTGGAGAAGATAATAAGAGCTGCTGCACTGAACCGCCCAGGAACAATTTACTACAAGAGCGTGAAATTGCTGGCTTATGCCGATGACATCGATATCATCGGTAATAAAAATCGCGAAGTCTGTTTTGCCTTTTCCAAGTTGGATAGGGAAGCAAAGCGAATAGGTCTGGTGGTAAACGAGGACAAGACGAAGTATCTCCTGTCATCAAACAAACAGTCAGCACATTCGCGTCTTGGCACCCACGTCAATGTTGACAGTTATAATTTCGAGAAAGTAGAGAATTTCGTTTACTTGGGAACCAGCATTAACACAGATAATAATGTCAGCATTGAAATTCAACGCAGAATCACTCTTGCCAACAAGTGCTACTTTGGACTGAGTAGGCAATTCAGGAGTAAAGTCCTCTCTCGACGTACGAAAACCACACTCTATAAGTCACTCATCATGCCCGTGCTGGTATATGGCGCAGAAGCATGGACAATGACAACATCCGATGAGGCGGCTCTTGGAGTATTCGAGAAAAAGATTTTGCGTAAGACTTACGGGCCTTTACGCGTTGGCGACGGCGAGTACCGCAGACGATGGAACGATGAGCTGTATTAGCTTTACAACCACATAAACATGGTGCAGCGAATTAAAATACAGCGGCTCTGCTGGATTGGTCATGTTGTTCGAATGGACACCGATGCTCCAGCTCTGAAAGTATTCAACTCGGAACCCACTGGTGGTAGCAGAGGAAGAGGAAGGGCCCCACTGAGATGGAAAGACCAGGTGGAGAAGGACTTGGCTTCACTTGGCATTTCCAATTGGCGCCAGTTGGCACAGAAAAGAAACGACTGGCGTGCTTTGTTGAATTCGGCCAAAATCTCTTAGGCGGTTACAGCGCCAAATAAGAAGAAGAAGAATAAGGGCCGATATAGATACCTGAGGCTTCCATTTGGTATTTCCTCTGCACCAGAAATCGTTTCTGAAATTATGAACCGAACCCTTGGCGGTATCAGTAACTGTGAGATAACCATGGATGACATTTTTATATACAGAACTTCAAAACAAACGCTTGAAAAAACTACACAACTTGTCACTAAGCGTTTAGCTAAAGCTGGCTTTACTTTAAACAAAGATAAGTGTGAGTACAACAAACCATCAGTTAAATTTCTTGGCCATATCTTTACTTCAATGGGGTAGAAAGCTGAAGACGAAAAAGTTGAAGCGATAAGTTTACTCAACCCACCAAACAATGTCAAAGAGTTGCAACGTCTACTAGGCATGGTCAATTACCTGGGAAAATTTATAAATAATCTCTCGCAACTTACAGAACCTTTGCGAAGCTTGTTACGTAAAGAGACGGCATGGTATTGGAATCCTGAAGACCAACTTGCCCTCGAAAAAATTAAAACAGCATTATCCAGTACGCCGGCGCTGGCATACTATGACGTGAACAAAGGCATAAAGTTGTCAGTTGACACCAGCTCCAAGTCAATGGGAGCTTGTCTAATGCAAGAAGGCCAACCAGTTGCATACGCTACGCGTGCTTTCAATAAATCAGCCACAAATTGTAAAAGAAGCGCTTGCTGTAAGATTTGGATGCACTAAATTTCATGTATATGTCTATGATAAACAGCTGACAATTGAAACCGACCAAAAACCGCTGGAAACTATTTTCAAAAATCCTATACACAAAGCGCCATTACGGTTACAGCGGATACGTTAGGACATTCTCGCTTATTCTCCATCTGTAAATTACATAAAGGGTACACTGAGAAAAAAACGCGTTGTAAAAATTTTTTATTTGATTACCGTTTAAAAATGTTCGTATTAAAATCAAGTGAAAATTTAATATTTCCATTATACATACACTACGTGGATAATATTCAATTCAAATACGCCCGTATTAAAATGAAGCATTTTTTACTGCACGGATGGCGTTTTGCACGTTTTGGATCAGGGACGTGAACCGGTTTTTAACCGAACCGGTTTTGAACCGGAAAACCGCTATTTTCTATTTATTAACTGAACCATCAACCGAACCGAAATTTTCCACAAATGTTTGATCCGAACCGAAAACCGAACCACTTTCTATAAAGATTGAAAGGTTCGTTTCAACCAATTTTCAATAGATAAATGTACCCACTTTTTTTCTTTTTGGTAAACATGGTAATACCCATCATGTTTGTTACCATGTGACAATATCAAATGTAAAGGCAACCCATCTCATTTGACAGACACTTGACCCTTAACCTTGCGCGTTGTTGCACTTAACACTTGACACTTAAACTTGCGCGTAANTGACCCTTAACCTTGCGCGTTGTTGCACTTAACACTTGACACTTAAACTTACGCGTAATNAGTACGCCGGCGCTGGCATACTATGACGTGAACAAAGGCATAAAGTTGTCAGTTGACACCAGCTCCAAGTCAATGGGAGCTTGTCTAATGCAAGAAGGCCAACCAGTTGCATACGCTACGCGTGCTTTCAATAAATCAGCCACAAATTGTAAAAGAAGCGCTTGCTGTAAGATTTGGATGCACTAAATTTCATGTATATGTCTATGATAAACAGCTGACAATTGAAACCGACCAAAAACCGCTGGAAACTATTTTCAAAAATCCTATACACAAAGCGCCATTACGGTTACAGCGGATACGTTAGGACATTCTCGCTTATTCTCCATCTGTAAATTACATAAAGGGTACACTGAGAAAAAAACGCGTTGTAAAAATTTTTTATTTGATTACCGTTTAAAAATGTTCGTATTAAAATCAAGTGAAAATTTAATATTTCCATTATACATACACTACGTGGATAATATTCAATTCAAATACGCCCGTATTAAAATGAAGCATTTTTTACTGCACGGATGGCGTTTTGCACGTTTTGGATCAGGGACGTGAACCGGTTTTTAACCGAACCGGTTTTGAACCGGAAAACCGCTATTTTCTATTTATTAACTGAACCATCAACCGAACCGAAATTTTCCACAAATGTTTGATCCGAACCGAAAACCGAACCACTTTCTATAAAGATTGAAAGGTTCGTTTCAACCAATTTTCAATAGATAAATGTACCCACTTTTTTTCTTTTTGGTAAACATGGTAATACCCATCATGTTTGTTACCATGTGACAATATCAAATGTAAAGGCAACCCATCTCATTTGACAGACACTTGACCCTTAACCTTGCGCGTTGTTGCACTTAACACTTGNTTTTTTTGTTTTTCGAACTGTTGAACCGAACCCCGGTTCAAAGACCAAAAAAACCGCTTTGGCGAACCAATCCAAAAGTGCAAAAACGGTTCGAACCGCTGAACCGAACCAAACAAATTTTTCATCCGGTTCACGTCCCTGTTTTGGATGCTTTTTCATACATAATTAAGAGAGTATATGTATACAAAGCAGCCTGCAGTAAAATTTAAAGACAGTCTAACAAAGCGCTAGTTCCGAACTACATATCTCAGAACTATCTCTGAACTTGTGCAAAAGGAATGCTGAGCGGGACTGTTGAAACTTGCGGTTCAACTGTGCAAATGCTCACTACTCGTACAATACGAAAGTTCCTCAGGCAGAAGACCTCCGACTCAACCATCGTTGGTCGCGCGTTCAAATCGCGGTGGAGGCAGTTGTGAGTTTTCAAATTTAATGAATTCAAATTGTTGCGTGCAGCTTACAATATTTTTTTTTTTATAAAAGATGTAACAGAAGTGGAATCTGTAAAAGAAAACAAAAAACGAAAAAAAAATATCCAAAAATCGAAACTGTCCAAAGCGGAACCGGTAAAAACTGGTTGCAAAATAATGCACTGGGTGACAATTGCCACCGCCAATGACATCGCCGTGTAAAACTGGACAGATGTAGTTTAGGTTTAACGTGGGTACCTTCCGCAATCTAATCTCGGTACCAATTGGCAATGCGGAATGGACACACTAACCACCTTGGTAGGGTTCGTGGCCTATCTAAACCTCTGCCGTGCTATGGGTCCGGCACCCGGTTGCAATGAAACTCCACAACGAGCCTACTCGACTCTCCACGCATTCGGGTTTAAACCACAGCCACCACGATACTCCCCGTAGGGCCAAGCCGCACGAGCATATTGGAGCAAGCTCCAAGGGCACTGCTCCCCGTGGTACTAGAATTAAGTCTCCGGTCAGACCTCGTAGCCGAAGCCACTCCCAGTTGAGGTACCATACTACTCTGGACTGGTAGCCATCACCAATACCACTTTCCTACTCGACTCGTCTTCGAGACTCCCTCTGGTGGTTGAGGGAGCTTTGAAATGTAAAAGTTAAACAGTAGCGGGGAAAGGACTCCACCCTGTGGAACCCCCTGTTTTATTTTTCTAAGTTTGCTCGTTTTGTCTTTAAACATTATCGACGAGTGCCGACCACTCAGATACATAATTTGCCGACCACCGTTTGAGCCTGTGTGGGAGAGAGGAAGCCTCTAAATATTCTAGTAGCGTGGAATGGCTGACGTTGTCAAAAGCCTTTCGGTTTTCACCTCTGAGGAGCGCACCTATGTCAGGGTAATATCCTGCCGGGCAGTAGGTGACAGGGGGTATATAAACGTTGAATATTTCGAGCTGACATTCTGAGGTGGTATCCCTGCGGTCGATGTCTGCTTCGATAAGATACTGCACGGTTTGGTGCGTGATGAACTCTAAGCCACCACCATTATCTCGACCACCAGTACCCGACACAATTCAACAATGTTGAATTGCTGTGCAACTTCGTCTCTTGGACAGCAGCTATCAGTATACCATGCCTTCCCATAAAGACGGTTATCTCCTCGATCTTGCTCTGAAGCCCGATGCGGTTGAGGTTTGCGACCGTGCTGCGCAACACGGGTCCTCGAAGTTCCTCGTCCAGTCACGCGTGGTGCGCAGACCTGAACATGCCCTAAAGTGGCACCAGCCAAAGCAGGTTTTGCACTTGACTGATGTCACATTACGGAATATCATGGTCTGACATACCGTGCAGATTGTAGGAGGAACCAGGAGTTGTTGGCGGCGGCGTGTGGGAGGTGGTGCGGTTGTGTGTGTTCTGTGGTCTGTGGTGTTTGTGTGGGACTGCTCAGGTGGACTGGGGTTAGCCGTGGAGGCTGCTCTGTTTGAGCAGCAGGGGGCCACAAACGACGTGGTCTACTGCCGATGTGTCCGTAGTCCTGAGCAGACTCTGAGGTGACTCCACCCCTCGCAAGCATTGCACTTGACTGAGATGGAGTTGTGGTGTAGTCGTCTCTGGCATACACAGCAGGTGTAGGTTTCTGGTCCTGGGTTTGACTCGATGCCAGCCCTGAGTAGAAGAAAACGTAGCGAATGTAGCACTATGGACGAACAACTTCTGAGATACTTTACCGACCTAAACGGGGTTAGATCGCCGAAACATCAGCCCAGGTAAAACCCGAGTCATTCCGGTACGTAGAACCAGCTGTCGTGAGAATGCGCGCTGACAGTCGCTCATATCGGTCATATCATTTGCAGCAATTTCACACTGAGTGAAAAAATATTTTTTAATGCAGTGTAGTTAATTTATGTTTAAAACTTTTGGTTACTTTATTTAAAAATAATAAATTAGTATTTGGCCGTTAATTGAAGATTATGTTGAATTGTTTTAGCTCAAAGCCGGGTTGAAATAAAACAATCTGTTTTTGTTGTTTTTGAATCGTCTATATTTCGACGTCTGAAGTCATCATTAGGAACATTCGGCTGCGCCTGGTCTACCAAACTGTAGTCGAAATATAGACGATTTAAAAACATCAAAAATAGATTGTTTTATTTCAACCCGGCCTTGAGCCCAAAAAAAATCAACATAATAACAGTGTAGAAAAAAAAAACATTTATCTGTTATTACTGCGAAAAAAAATCTTTTTGGTACTATCAAAACCGTTTTCNCCGGCCTTGAGCCCAAAAAAAATCAACATAATAACAGTGTAGAAAAAAAACATTTATCTGTTATTACTGCGAAAAAAAATCTTTTTGGTACTATCAAAACCGTTTTGGTACGTTTTTTGGTAGGAGAAAAATATGTAACACCGCGAATGAGTGCTTCCGGAGCGCACCGAGTATGGAGTGGAAAGGGAGTCAAAGTGTTTTTTTATACTTTGTATCTAGTGTGTAAGATGAAAATTCAATCAATAAGGTGCCGTCGCTTCCGAATGTTCCTGGAAAGAGACACCGCAAAAAAGCTGTTGAGGTTATGGCAGATGCGAATGCATTTGGTATGAATACCAGCACTAAATGATCTATTTGAGCATTGGCTGCCGGTATCATCAGCTCGGAATTGACTGTTGTTTAAGGTTGTGTTTGTTACATTGTCATTTCTATATCGCACACCGTCTTCAAAATAAAAGCTCTGTGTACATTTTTAGCGCATAATCCCGAAAATGCCAAATTTTGATTTGTGACTCTTTTGAAGACGGTGTGCGATATCTTTGATAAATTTGGCGATTTTTTTCCAACATTGTTGTAGTGTTTTTGGCGATTGTTAGTTTGTGTAACAGGTGATTTATAATTATCTGGTTCTGGGAAAGAAATCAATAGAACGAGTGGTTTCACACCTCACAGGAACATCTTAAAAATATATATTTCTTTTACTTATTTCATATTTTTTCTTTTTTACTGAATATCATGTTAAATAATTTTCCTTAATTTGAATTTTTTCAATAAAAAGAAATTGTGAAAAAATTTGAATTATATAAATAAAATTAGGAGCATTTTGAAAAAACCGTGAATCCAAAACACTCCGTCTAAGTTATCTTCGGATGATTTAAAGAGTACTTTTCAAAAAATCATAGGCGAAAAGGGGAGCCCGCACAGAGTCTTTGCGGATTATCTGAAGGATTCGGAGTCCCTGGTTGGCTGGCGGCATGATACAAATATTTAAAGGTAAAACCGCTCGCTCAATTTGTCGGCCATCATTTATTTTTGAAGTTTGCCTACAACAAACAAATAGATGAAAATATTCAAATTATCGTTTCGGCCTAAAAACTGTATAGTGTCAAAATGCAAGAGCGTTAGCAAAATGCGCTCACTAAAATAGAATAACAGGAAAAGAAATATTTGGTCCAAAGAATGGCAACTGCAAAACTAACGTCAAATAAGAATAGAAATGTATGTACAAAACACATTCACACAAGCACAAGCACAATGAATACTTACTATATCAATTATTTTTTGCCTCCTTCCATTTCCAANAAATGTATGTACAAAACACATTCACACAAGCACAAGCACAATGAACACTTACTATATCAATTATTTTTTGCCTCCTTCCATTTCCAATTCACTTTTTTTACTTTTTAGATTATTCTCACTTTTTGTGTATTCTTTAATTTCCGTTAATTTAAATTCAGTTGAGTTTGACACTTTTCAAGATTTTACCAGCAAAAATTCTTCTGACTAAATCTGACTACCTCTGTGACTCTCTTCACTCCCACTGAGTGTTGCTCTCTCATTTTTGCTGTCATTTGCGAGTTAAGGAACGCTTTTTGGACTAAATCTGGCTACTTCGGACTTTTTCTGACTATTTCTGGGGGATAGGGAACGCAACTATTATACATGTTAGCAAACTTCAAAAATATTTAGGCTGTCTCTCAGCTGTTTTACCTTCAAATTTTTGTATCATGGGCTGGGGTATTTGAGACTGAAAGTGAGAATGTATTTGTGAGATTGAAAATTTGAAAACATTTTTATTATATTTGCAAACTTCCAAAATGTTCGGTTGTGACTTCAAATTTTTGTATCATGCGATTTGCTCACACAAGCTCTTGGCTCAAGCCTTATCCATTCGTCCTGAAATGCGATTTCTTTGTAGAAAAGAGAACCATTTTGAAATATGAGTGTTTTTACTCCCTACAAAATAATTTATGCAACCTCACATACGCAGTTGTGCATATTGTTGATACACGGTTTTATACTTTAAACGACGATCTGTTAGTTGTTTATCGGAGGACGGTCTGTTCAAGCCGACTTCAGGTGTTTTGCATAAATTAAAAATTTGTGAAATTTAATGATAATGCGCTAATCACAAAGCCAATTTTTTTGCAAAATCTCATGAGAAATTTAAAAGTAAATTTGAACCAAAACATAAAAAGGTTTTATTTGTGAAGAACATTCTTTAGAATTCGACTTTTAAATCGCAAGATTGCATTCAAAATAAGAAAACAAAAAAATAATGTAAAAAAATATTTTTTAAAAACAAGCTTTTATTTAACCTGTACAATCAAAGGAATAAAATGAAGTAGTGTAACACAAGATTTTTTAGCAAGAAAATTTTGTCAAAACTGCACTAAAGTGAATAAAATAAAATAAGTTAAGGTCTCATTAAAGTAACTTAAAGCCATTTAGTGAAAGGATTTATTCAAACTCTAATGAAAATTACTAACAATTTGTACTAATTTACTTAGTTTTTAAAAAAGCTTGTCGCGCGAATAGGAAACCTAAATGCCGCATACATACATATACATACCTAACCAATTATGCATGTACGCTGAATTTGCCGACAAGCTTTTTTAAAAACGAAGTAAATTAGTACAAATTGTTAGTAATTTTCATTAGAGTTTGAATAACTCCTTTCACTAAATGGCTTTTAGTAACTTTAAC
>NW_016168392.1:5125-9551 GCF_001687245.7 Rhagoletis zephyria | reverse complement strand
TTTTTTTGTATTTCACATGGCACGCTTTGATTTAGAAGAAAAAATTCAGAACAGTTTTTGACACTTTCGATACCAAAAGCAACAACAAAATACACGCAAATGTTGTTTTTGCTCTACTTATACTACCTGTTTAATGTGCCTTGGTACAGGTTAAATAAAAGCTTGTTTTTAAAAAATATTTTTTTTACATTATTTTATTTTATAATTTTTAGTCCATTTATAAAAGCGTTGTATATTAAAAAGTGTTATTTTATTTTATGTACGAAATTTTGCAATAGATATTAAAATAATTCAACTTGCAATGAAAGAGAACAGAAGACTTGGCAAGCAAAATGTTGTTTGCTTACGTTTTGTATAAACATACATATGTACATATAGCAGCAGTTAATTTTATTTAAAGAAATGGCGTGTCGTCCATTTCCGTTGTAGCATGGCATATATTTAGGCGCGACATCTGTCGGGGCGACATCTGGAGTCTTCTAATTCTTACAACGAGGTTCATATCTAGACTAGGTTGATATCTAGAATTTGCCACAAATAGTTTTGTTACACTATCGCCGGCAGCTTGAACAATTTTATAGTGGTTTTACGTTCTTTGGCAAATTACGCTCTGTTAGCCATAAATTTTACTATTTTTTGACCGCCTTTGAATCAAGACCCCTGGACTCTATGGGGAATTCATTTATATTTTAAATTGCATTGTCATCGTGATTGGAACTATGCTGTAAATTTAAAGTCTCTAACTTGTCGGGAAGTTAGTTTAAAATCGATTGGAAATTTCCGCGATTTCCGCGGGATGACCAAGTTAAATAAAAGCTTATAAAAAAATAACAGAATAATGCGCGCGTGGTTTTTATTACAAAATGGAAAAAGAAAGAAGAAGAACAGTTTAAACTTTAAATATTTTTAATAAAAAAAAGTTGCGCACCACGTAAGTAAAAAAAGTACCAAGCACTAATAATGGATTTGGATTTGAAATGTTATTACATTGGTATAAATATGGGGAAGAAAATACTCCGATTTATTGTTTTAATATTATCAAAGTGAATTTATACAAGGTGGTGGCAAGAATACAACAACAACAACCACATGTATTTTGTATTGCGGGTGTTATGTCAAATCTCAAAAATTCTTATAATTTCGTTTTTTTTTTAGTTTTTCTCGAAATTTGTATGTATGTAAGATATATTAAGATGTGCATGTCAAATCAATTGCCTTTCCAACCATATCCACATTTTGAAATTCGGTACAATAGTTTTCGAAATATAAGCTTTTGAAAATATTGAAAATTCCACCTTTACCTTCCCCCTAGCACCGCCCCTATTAATTTGCACAAAAAAAATGTACACCTTTCAAATCAGTAGAAAGGAGCTGACCACGCCCAATTTAATGTTTTGTTTTATCTCAACGGTCGCTATACCGCATTTATGCCTCAAAACGAGTCTACGATGCGAATGAGTGTGGGGTTATTGAGTCAACTCCTATAAATTTGCTGAGTTACCCACCCTTAATTCATTGTAAATTTCTTTCTATGAATTCATAATCAATTTCCAATTCAAAAAATGTATGCAATAAATTACAACTCTGGATGTCTTGACATCCATTTGTTATTGTTGTTGTAGCAGCATACAAGTTCCCTAAGAGTTTCTGGGTAGTGTTGCTGGAGTGACAGCCCTTGGCCAAATATAAATCTGGGTCGTTCCGGTTACGTAGACCCCGACTGTCGTGGGAACGTGACATCCATTTCGGTAGTGCGGACGGTGCGAACGTCTTTTCAGCTTCCGTTTGTTAGTCTGATAAACAGTCAGTTATTTTTAAAAAGGTAAAATAATTATTACCTTTCAATGTTGTTGTTGTTGTTGTTGTAGCGGCTACAACAACCCCGTCCGATCGGTTGATATCTCAGTCATTGTCTTCGAGTTCCAATAACGGAAGCCCCAAGAAGCGTGCAGCCTCTATGGGGTCGGTCCACAGGGACGACGCAGTTAGGGTTGTGGGGTTTTCCGGCCATGCGAAGAGATGTTTCGAGTCGTGAGGGGTCTTTCCGCATGCCGGACATCCGCATTTAGCCTACTCAGGTAGGAGTTTAGCTGCCGCAGTAACCAGGGCGAAGTTGGGCTATTGTTGTTCTGGTCTCCCGAGGCAGATGGAGCTCCGTCGCGTCAATGTCCGGTGTTTGTGTGCCTAGAGTGGCATTCACAGGTCTAGAGTCTACATAACTCGAGACTGCGTCCCTGTGAATGCCGTTCAGGGCCTGTCTGTAAGCTGACGGGTCCAGAAGCTGCTTAATGAACCTCTGGACTTCGTCCGTCAGTTCATATAGATGCCTCCTGACGTGCCTTCGCGAGGGCTCCTCTGCAAGCAGCTGTCTATTTGGGTGGCCCCATCTGTGGCTCCCAACCAGAAACTGCTTGTAGAGCATCGTATTGTGCTCCCTAATTGGGAGCATTTTCGCCTCATCGTGGAAGTGGTGTTCTGGTGACATCAGAAGGCATCCGGTCGCCGTCCTAAGGGCTGTGTTTTGTACTGTCTGTAGCTTCGTCCACTGCGTCCTACTAGTCCCCGGTGACCACACTGGTTCTGCGTAGTTTAAAACCGGCCGGCCTATTGCCTCGTATGTTGCCAGCAAGGTTTCTTCATCTTTGCCCCAAGTACTGCCGACTGGCACCTCCACCCTGTGGAATCCCCTGTTTTATTTTTCTAAGTTTGCTCGATTTGTCTCTAAACATTACCGACGAGTGTCGACCGCTCAGATAATTTGCCGACCACCGTTTGAGCCTCTGTGGGAGAGAGGAAGCTTCTATATCTTCTAGTAGCGTGGAATGGCTGACAGTGTCAAAAGCCTTTGACAGGTCCAACGCTACTAGAATCGTTATCTCACAGGGACGTTTACGGTTAAGGCAACGAGTTATCTGATTGTTTATGGCTTTAAGTGCTGTTGTTGTACTGTGCACTTTACGGAAACCATGCTGATGCTTCGCTGGAGTCAATAGGTTTGTGAAATACGGGAGCAGCAAGGCCTCGAGTGTCTTCGCTACCGGGGAAAGGAGTGTTATCGGCCGATAAGAATCTCCTATGTTGGCAGGCTTCCCCGGTTTGAGCAGTGGGACCACTCTCCCCACCTTCCAGATTTCTGGGATGATGAGAGTGGCCATAGACAAATTGAGGACCTCCGTTAGGTACGCTACCCCCGCAGGACCCAAATTTTTAAGCATCAGCATGCATATTCCGTCGGGACCCATGGCTTTGGAGGCTTACGCCTTCCCGATGGTCACCTGAACTTCACCGCAAGTGATAGCAAGGGGGANGCTTTGGAGGCTTACGCCTTCCCGATGGTCACCTGAACTTCACCGCAAGTAATAGCAAGGGGGGCACAGGTTGTTGGCAGTTTGTGCAGCCTTCTGGTTACTCGNTGTCCACCGGAGGATGCAGTATGAACTGCCGGCTAAAATAGCTCGCGCATCGCTCCGGGTCCGACGACGCATGGTCGCCGAAAGAAATTTCGACTCTGTCGTCGTGCTTCGTCGGATTGGACAGTGACCTCACAGTTGACCAAAGCTTACTCACACCAGAGGTGAAGTTACAGGTCTTCAGATGCTCTTCCTACTTCTTCCGCTTAAGCACGTTTACTAGTTGCCGAATCTCCGCGTTGAGATCCCTGATACGGGGATCTCCGGGATCGGCATGATCGGCAGGCTATCACGCTCATCGGCTAGAACAGCCGCTTCAGCAGGGAAATTTGGACGTGGATCCGTGATACATCCTGCTGGTACGAAGCGAGCTGCAGCAGCGGTGACATCCCTGCGGAACTTACGTTCACCAAGGTGGACGTCGGTTGGTGTGGGGAGAGCAGCGAAGGTGTTTTCAGTAAATTCCGCGAAGCCTTTCCAATCAACTTTAGAAAAGTTGATATATGTTCGGTGCTCCGCGGAAGCAAAGTCGGTTGGTTTATCGATCGAGATGACTATGGGCAGATGGTCTGATGCCAAGGTCAGCATAGGTCGCCATGATATGCTGTTTATCAGACCAGCACTGACTATTGTTATGTCTGGCGAGCTGCAGCAGCTGCCCATAATCCTGGTGGGTGCGTCGTCGTTCATTGTGCAGAATGTCGAATCTGCTCAGCCAAGTCAGTTCCCCTACGATCGTTTGACAGGCTTGAGTGCCAAAGATCGTGGTGCGCATTAAAGTCGCCTACTACCATACAGTTTTCACCTCTGAGGAGCGCACCTATGTCAGGGTGATATCCTGCCGGGCAGCAGGTGACAGGGGGTATATAAACGTTAAATATTTCGAGCTCAACATCGTCTGACCGGATAGCAATGCCCTGACATTCTAGGGTGGTATCCCTGCGGTCGATGTCTGCTTCGATAAGACGATACTGTACGGTGTGGTGCGTGATGAACGCTAGGCCACCACCATTATC
>NW_016168392.1:0-5115 GCF_001687245.7 Rhagoletis zephyria | reverse complement strand
CCGGCACAATTCAACAGTGTTGAATTGCTGTGCAACTTCGTCTCTTGGACCGCAGCTATCAATATGCCATGCCTTCCCATTAAGACGGTTATCTCCTCGATCTTGCTCTGTAGCCCGTTGCAGTTAAATTGATGGAGCTTCATGTGGTTCGGGAGACGTGTGGTGATGCGGGGTGTAAGGGATGTGTGTGGTCGTGCCGCAGTTGGCTGTGTGCGCTGCTGAGGTGGTTGCCGCCCTGTGGTGGTAGCGGGCCCTCGAAGTTCCTCGTCCAATCTCGCGTGGTGCGCAGACCTGAGCATGCCCTAAAGTGGCACCAGCCAAGGCAGGTGTTGCACTCGACTGATGACACATCACGGAATATCCTGGTCTGACATACCGTCCAGATTGTTGGAGGAACCAGGAGTTGTTGGCGGCGGCGTGTGGGTAGTGTTGTGACCTAAATGGGTTAGGTCGCCGAAACAACAGCCCTTGGTCGGATAAAACCCGAGTCGTTCCGGTACTTAGAACCGGCTGTCGTGGGAATGATTATCTTTTAATATTTTCTCTTGGTTTGTACTTGAATTTAGGTACATATGCTTAGCGTTTACAGAGGTTTTGTAGAAAAAACCTAAAATCAAATCATCACTAAAACAATTTATCGATTTGCAGAAGACTTGTTTAAATAAAGAAGTAATTTTTTAGCTGAGGTACCACCTTTGCTTTATAAAAGAATTATCGAAATCGGTTATGCGGTAACATATGTAGGTACTAGGGATGCCAATCCCTATATGTTTTTGACGTTTGGTGATGATTGGCTTGCATTAATCCCGGGATCCCGAAAATGTTGAAATATCGAATTGATAGTAAGAATTTGTTTATGAATTTTGAAGTATGATTTTTGTAAAATACCGTTTTGAATGCAATTGCAGTCTGAGCCTTTTTTGAAGAATATTTCAATGAATTTACTCATAGCGTCGCTAATGTAAACGAAACAGAAGGTTTTAAGGAAAAGTTAGATAATTTTTTAGATCAATCTACTCAAAACTTCCTCTAATCGAAAAACGTATAATTTGGCCGACGTGCTGGTAAAAGAAGTTCAAATATTTTGTAATGGAGGAGATAGGGGTCATTATCTTCAAATGGATTATGTCTACCTTTTGACAGTTCAGCCTAAAAGTGTTGATGTCGAAATATGTTTCTCATCAGTAGGTTTTGTATGTAAAAACTGCAGGTCAAGCTTAGAAGACTCCGCTTTGAATGCTTAGCTGCTCTTACGAAAACATTTTAAGTGCAATAATAACAACACCGGCAAAAAAGGGGTGTGTGTTTTTAACCAGACCCAACTACCAACATGTACCGTTTGACTCGGACACCCTCAAAACTTCTAGTAAATTGCAAAAAAAAATGGCAAAAAATTCTCCATTCGCCATTTCTTTATAGAGTAGAATAAACATGTTTAGAGAAATTGTTATTGTATATTTTTGTTTTATGTTTTTCTTAATCGTTACTTTCAAAAGTACCTGGTATTTACATTATTATTTGTGATGTATACGTTCCTAATGGTTTTTTAAATACAATTAAAAAAATGTTTTACTTTAAGATTTCTCTGATTTAATAAATATCACTAGCGTAGAGTTGCTAAGTCCCAATTTAAAAATTGTACAGGAGAGGAAAAAACTTCGCATAGCCATTTTCTTCAAGTATTTCGCAAAACTTTGAATACAACATTTTGCCTGTTTAAAACAAAGCAAAAGACCATACGAATCGGAGGGATTCGATATTTACTAAAAGATTTCGAACTTTTTTGGCCTTATCGAATTTTCGGAGCTTTTTTTTGGCCTAAGCAAATTTTCCTTTCATTGAATATAAACGAGAAAACATAAAACAAGGACCTTTACCCTTTTCGAAACGATGCAATTTTAATTTATCTAGCCGCCTATATCAAAATATGATTTTTCATTAAAAGGGAAGTTAGCAACTTTTCACCCTAAGCTAGCGATATAGGAGTTTTACAATCAGTTTTTCGTAAATTTTAAATAGTTTTATTTCATGGTATGTATAATGATTTCAGATATTGAATTTTTACTCATAATCATAAAATTTATGACCCAATTTGAATCCCGGCATAAATCCCTCGGGATTACCTTAAAAAATATCCCGAAATCCCGGGGTCCCAATTTTCCTGATATTTTGGCATCCCTAGTAGGTACATAAAACAAAATCCGGCGAATAATAACCTCCTCCTATTTTTTTTAAATAAAAATAATGAAAAAATTAGGATTTTGGTGTAAAGACAAGTTGCATTTTAAAATTTGCATGCAATTAATTTGTATTTTAACTCTTCAATAAGTTCGTAACAAACTTAATGCAATATAAATTCCTTTATAAGGCTCGGTACAACTCAATAGTTATAATAACAAGTAATTTTTAAGCAAAAAAAAAAACAACTGACTTCGGATCGGTTCTAAGCCAAATTAGTATTGGACCTCCTCATTATCGAAATCCGTCAATGTGGTCCAAAGTTATGCACTAACATACATAAAAAAATATTTATATGATTTGATAACCTCCTACTTTTTTTGAAGTCGGTTAAAAAGAGAATAGTTAATGAGATAAATTATTATGAATTTTTAATAGCTATATTTTAACATTTCTAATAAAATTGACATACAAAAAATCTCAGACCTCCCTTAATTATGCTTTGCGTACGCCCATGCTGCTTTCTTTTACTTTTATTCTTTGGAGCCACTGTATGTATGTAAGTATGTGTAATAATAATTCAACTTACCGGATTCGCATTAGAACCGACCAAGGATTGCTGCAGGATACAATCAGCTAGGTTATAGGCATCTCCACTTACTCCTCGAGGAAGTACCTATAAAACAACAACAAAAAAATGTTTCAGCGCAAATTCGACGGAAGCATTCACCCAATTCGGTGTCATATATGAATGAAACTACACCACCTGGTAAGGTCGATTGACAAAGCAAGCTGACGCATTTCCTAGAAATCTACAGTACAAAAACATTTAATTTATTTAGATTTTTTTTTGTCAACTGAATGAGCGAAACTGAAGCTTCGAAAAAGAACCCAAACATATTTTTTACGAAATTTTACAATTCGCTATCGCTATTCTCTAAACGACGCCAAGTAATACTTCCAAACCGCACCATATCAATCCGGAAGCAAAACTATGAACATTTTTAATTTCGTACGACGTTCACTCCTACAAAATTTTCATAAATTGAATAAATTGCAAGTGGCGACTGTGGCGTATCAGTTTAAAATGGAGCGACCCGTTTATTACCCGGACCGACAAAGTGAAATGCAGCGGTTTAACGAGCAGCAAAAATCACAATTGGTCGGCAAAGCACAGGAAAAGAAGAAACTTCCTAGAGATTATTACTACAAAATACTTGGTGTAAAGCGGTACGCAACAATGCAACAAATAAAAGCGGCTTATTATGCACTTGCAAAACGCTTTCATCCAGACGCAGGTAGCAACCTTGAAAAATTATGTCCATAGTGTCTCTCAACTTAAGTTCGATCTTTGTTTGGTTGTGCTAAGCGTATTGCTTTTAAGTAATAACCAACAACTTGATCTGTTCAATAGATCTGTTTCCCTATTTTTATTATCCGATCTTAATTAGTATTAAACTAACATTTAATATAGTATAATTTTTATGGAAATACCTCTAATTTCCAGGAAATTCACCCCCCTATGAGTCTAAACGCTTTCAAGATATTTCAAATGCCTATCACATTCTCACTGACGAAACTAAACGTATGGAGTACGATCAACTTGGCATGGTAAAAGATGAACAAAACTTTCTTCACAAATTCAACAACATGGGCACAGCAGTTCCCAATCGCAAGGGTGAGGTTGTTCTGCCTACAACTCGAGAAGGTAAATGCTGTAAAACAGATAAGATTATAATTTTATAATATTGCATATCTAAGAGCTAATCGAAATGACGACGGGTGAGCCCCGATTGGAGCTTACATTTTTGGAAGCTGCGCATGGCTTAAAAAAGAACATTGATTTACGCTTCCTGAAAAAATGTCCAGCATGCAACGGTAAATCGCCACAACTAATCAATCGGAGCAAACCGGAACTTTGTAGAAAATGCCAGGGTATTGGAAAACTAACGAAGAAGACAGCTACATATACCAGTATACAGCCTTGTGACCAATGTCATGGCAAGAGATACATTAACCGGAATGAATGTGAGACTTGCGACAACCGCGGAATAGTTCTGGAGACTGTCCGCATAGTAGCTCAAGTGCCTGCTGGAGTAAAACACGGTGAACTTATACCTGTAGACAACCCTAAAACGAAACAACGTATTAACTATCGTGTACAAGTGCAACCCAGTGATATCTTCCAACGTGTTGGTAACAATGTACTCTCCGACAAGTATATTACTATTTCAGAGGCTGTGCTGGGAGGAATTTTTAAAATACGCGGCATTTATGAGGAACTAGAAGTTAAACTTGAGCCAGGAACTGAGAGTCATACCACAATAACCCTAAAAGGTAAGGGAATCAGAACTCGCGATGGCCCGGGAGATCATATCATTAACTTCAAAATACGTGTACCACGGCAACTCAGCATGAAACAACGCCAATTGATAATGGCCCTAGCGAAGACGGAGGACCCTACATTCGAACGAGCTATTTAGTAAAGCGAAGATATGTAATTCGAAGAGCAAGTACATGGGATCACCAGGAACTTGGGTTATTGAGTTAAAATTTTTAGGAACTCGAAATTTCAAAATCATGTTAAGAACAAATATTTCAATTGTTTTCTCGAAAATCTAACATTAAAACACATATTTTATCTCTTGGAAATTACTACTTAATTTATTTCGTTGCTCACCCGTTTAATGTTGATTCCCCAGAGGGCTACATTCCAGCGTTCGCGCCAAGCGCGCAAAATCATCAACTTCAATAAACTGGTTTTACTTGGCTTTTGTAATTCCATATTATCTTTGATTAAAAATAATTAAAAATAGGACTAATAAACACTTTACTCCTCTAGAACATCTTTTACTTTACAAACAACCAAAAACAACAAACCTCAAACAGAGATGTACCACTACTGTCGCTTTATTTTATTTTTTACCAAATATCGAT
>NW_016168391.1:14880-19386 GCF_001687245.7 Rhagoletis zephyria | reverse complement strand
TGGCTGCATTCAATGGAACTGTAAAATAGTGTGCTAAACGTTTTTTTTTTTTTTGTGTTATTTTCCCTATTTCGTTTGTTAGTAGAGAAATGTACGCGAGCTTTCCGCGAAATGCCGCAACAATTTTTCTTTGAACAAAATCTTTTTTATGTAAACAAGGCGTAACTGTAAATAGGTTGTCGAGATAGCTTTGAAAGCAGTAGCTGTTGACATAATTATGCATAAATATTGAAATTATTATTATTCAATTATTTTATTCTTTATTATTATATTCTTTAGTTATTTCATATTTTTTATCATTATATTCTTTAATTATTGTTTATTATTATATTCTTTAATTATTTTATTTGTAATTTTTATTATTATACTTAACTATTTAATTTTATTATATTTTATTTTTTATTAAATATATTTTTGAATTTTTGTTTTTTTTTTATTTCCTTTCATCAATTTACTATGTTTTTTTTTTAACTTGATTTACTATTTTTTATATTTTTTTATTATTTTCTTTGATTTATTTATCATTTGTCTTATTTTCGCTTTATTTAGTTTTCCTTATTTTTATTACTTTCTTTATTTTCTTTATTTTATTATTTTCTTTATTTTATTATTTTCTTTATTTTATTATTTTCTTTATTTTATTATTTTACTATTTATTTTATTATTTTCCAATTTATTTTATTATTTTCCAATTTATTTTATTATTTTCCAATTTATTTTCTTATTTTCCAATTTATTTTATTATTGTCTTTATTTTATTATTTTCTTTACTTTATTATTTTCTTTATTTTATTATTTTCTTTATTTTATTATTTTCTTTATTTTACTATTTTCGTTATTTTATTATTTTCTTTATTTTATTACTTTCTTCATGCTTTTTTTATTTTCCTTAATTTATTTTTTAGAATTTTCTTTACTTTGCAATTTTTAAAATCTTCAATTAGTAGTTTTTAATTTTTTCTTTAATTTGTAATATGGTTAGTTTACAAAAAATTAATTTAGAACACTGAATTATAGCTAACAATTTAATTGAAAAAATTATATAAAATTTATTTAATTAAAAGAAATTCAATGAAAACAAAATTTAAATAAATTAATTGAAAACAATTAAAACAAATAAATTTTATAAAAAAAATTACCAGGAATCGAACCCTCAGACTTACGGAGTGGTAGTACGTACCTCTAACCACTCTTCTACAGCGGCCGCTAGAAATACGAGATGAAAAAATAAAAATAAAAGTAAAAATAAATAAAACAAAAAATAATAAAAAATGTAAAAATAACAGATAAAAAGTAAAAAATTAAAGAAAACAAGAAAAATCAAATTAAAAAAATTAAAATTTAATTTAATTGGTTGATAAATTTTTTTTCATATAATTTTTTTCATTAATTAACAATTTTTTTTTATTTAATTTAAATTAATTTTTTTAATAACATTAACTGTCGGTTTCACGAAGGCAATGTAAGTGAATACTTTTTTTCTGTAAGTTTCCATATTAAATATGGAAAATAAAATAATTATTTTTCATTTATATGTTTCGTGAAACTGGCTGCAAAAATTTGATTTTTGTACTTATTTATGTTTTCATTAATTGTTTAAATTTCATTCATTCAAATTATAATTTTGTGTTTCATATTGTACGTGTTTTCTAAATTATTACACTTTTATTATATATTAGATACAAATGTATTTTTATTTTTTATACCTTTTTGTTATTTTTATATGCTTAGTTTTTTTATACTGTTTATTGTTTTGTATATTTTGTAACTTTTTATCGTTTATTTAGGTATTTTCCATTTAGATTAATTACTTTTCACTTTTTTTTTTGTTTTTGTAGTTTACCCTCTCTTATTCATTACCATTATTTTTTTGTTAATTTTTCATTCTATCCACTTTTTCTGTTTTTTTAATTTTTTGAACTTTCGTCTTGTAAATATTTTTTTTTTATTATTCTATTTTGTGGTTTCAATGAAATTTACTGCATTTTTTGTTAGCTTTTATTTTGCTTTTTTTAATGTGTTCAATATTTTCATTTTGCTATTTTTTAATTAAAAATCATGAATTAAAAATAATTAATTTGCACAACCCTTTTAACAGAAATTGAGAATCACATCGCAAGCACACGACAACTTGAGAGCAACAGCTGAAAAGCAACTTAAACGGTTTAAGCGTTCATTCATTTATTCATTCAACCGCACGCTTAAGCTACCATGTCCCGGCAAGCAACCTACAACTCCAATCAATATGCAATAATAACACCTAATATACACACACATACACATATGTACATATGTTCATACATACTTTCTGTCTTTCAGACCTTACTGCTTCTGTCTCTCTGACAACTTTTACCTGTCCCACTTTCTTCCACTAAAACGGATTTATTTGTTATTCTTCATAATTATTCACTGTTCCCGGTTAACTTTTTCTTGAGTAACACAAACAGTGGCGCAGTTGCGGCCGTGCCGTATGATGACATCAATTCAATACACACCCACCCACCCACACGCACACGCACACATACAGACACACAATTATTGTTAGTCAGCCGGCAAGCGACGACTGGCGCTGTTATAATTTGTACATATATAAATATCCCGTATCCAGTGCGGGAGGTACAATATGTTCCATTTTAATTTGTTTAAGCGACGCAGTGTCGATGGAAATGAAATTCATTTTATTACAACTGTGAAGTTTGCACAATCGTATATACAGATATACATACATATGTACGTATGTATGTATGTATGGCGTACAGACAAACTGCATGTGTGAATTTAAGAGGAAAAAGAGAGGAGGAAAAGTGCCGCTTGCTTGTGCGCGCATAACGATGAAAATTAATTACCTGATGTGGTGATGGTGACGCCTGCGATGGCTGTGGCGAAGGACTCGGTGCATGTCCAGGACTACTGCTGGGCGGTGGGCCGCCATGCTGTGATTGATGCGGTGATGCTGGGGGATGCGGATGGCCACCAGGCCCAGGACTAGGTGCGGGCGATGTGCCGCCGGGCCAAGGTCGATTCGGTTCAGGATACTGGAAAACAAAAACACACACAAAAGAGAAGGAAAAGTAGAAGTTACAAACAATGATTCCGACGAAGAGAGCAAAGTGAAAATAAATAAATAAATAAAAGGAAAGTAAGCAGAGTTCTTACGAACCATTGTCCGTTTGTTAGTCTACTCGACTGTCCGCTGCCATAAACTGTGGTGTCGTACGCGCGTTAATTTATAAACGAATATGAAATTTTAATACATATCAAAAAAGCTATAAAATTGTTAAACCGCACGGCGCAACAACGGTGTACAATGGCAGTCGGCGAGCTGCGGCGTGGGTAAACACGAGACAACCTGGACATGAATATTTTCATCTCTTGTGGCAAGAATAAAATAAAAAAACAATGGTTGACGTATAATTTAATTTCTTTTTTGTTTTATTTTATTTATGGCCTTTGCATTTTAGCACAATTTAATTGTATGAAATTTTCATGCGAATGGCTTTACGACACCATTCAGTGAATGTGGTGCAGAAAACCAAAAGGACAATTACGTTTCGGTTGTGTAAGACCCAACTTAGTACGTTTTAGCTGTAGATTTTTATCTTCAGAATAGTATTTTATTTGTAATAACCAAACCAAAAAATGTAAGTTATCAAGGGCATATGTACGTATGTACATATCGTCACCTGAAATGCAAAAAAGACGTAACAGACATCATCGTTGAAATACAAAAAGTCGTACCTAATAAAAAATTTAAAATTCACTTTTTAATTTATATGTTCATGGATTTCATCGAATTACATTTTAAGAAACAAAAAATAAATGAAAATATTAGTCACGACTTTTTCCATTTCGTTTACGCTGTCGTTACGCCTTTTTTGTATTTCAGGTGCAGTGTGATGCCAGACATTCTGTGTTAAAATACCCACGAAAATCGGGAAAAATCGCTTTTTCTACTTCTACGCATTCTACTTTGCATTCCCCCCGAAATGAAACGAAGAAGCGAAATAAATAAAATATTGTAGGACATTATATTTTGCGTTACCGGCAAATGCCTAAAAGAAGCGAAAAAAATTTTAGGGCATTATACCGCTATGCTTTCAAGAACACTTTACCACTAAAAGCTATTACCGATTTTTTGCTGGGACTTGACTTTTTGATTCAAAAGCAACCGTTATTTAATATACATGTACTATTTAGCACATCATCAGATAATTGGTTTTGCTTTTTACATTAAACACCAGTTACAATTGACGATTTTTTCTTACTCAGTGCATGAATTGGTTAACGAGAGAAAAATTTCAAAATTGTCCTTATAATTTTTAAACTTATACATAAGTTTACACCACCACATCACATCTTCAGAACGTTTAATTACGCAAGTGTCGAATATTCTTAAATTTTGATAATTGTGTTAAATGAAAATCCCTTTTTTAACCGACTTCCAAAAAAGGAGGAGGTTATCAGTTCGTCGGAATATATATATTTTTTTTAAATTTTTTTTTTTTT
>NW_016168391.1:9403-12698 GCF_001687245.7 Rhagoletis zephyria | reverse complement strand
TATATTTCATGATTCAATGATCGGATCTAAACAAAATTAGTATGGGACCACCTCTGAGACACGAAATCGGTTGATGTGGTTATGCGGTAACATACATTTTTTTTTTTTTTTTTTTTTTGAAGAACCGAAATTTTATCCGAACGTTTTCACATCGGCGAAGCTTCGATTTAAAATTTAAAAATATTTCGAAGAATAATAACTTCGCATCGTAGCATCATGTAAAAAAAACAACAACTCAGCGCGTGCAGTCCATATGCGCGAAAGTGAAGCTTCATAGAAAAAATTCCAGGTATGAAAACGTTTGCAATATATTTTCTAATATCTTTAGTTATAATTTTTAGTCTTCGTCTGAATCTAAGTTATGAGTTTTTTTCTATGTATGTCTTTATCGTTATTTTTATTTTTATCGTTACCTTAATATTTATCTTTGTCTTTATGTATGCCTTTATCTTTATATTTATTTTCATCTTTATTTTTATCTTTATCCTTATTTTTATCTTTATATTCTTCTTCAGCCTCATCATCATCATCGTTACCATCTTCAGCTTCATCTTTGTCTTCAGATTCATATTCACCTTAAAACATCTCATCTCCATCTTCTTCTTCATCTACATGTTGATCCTCATCTCCATCTTCTTCTTCATCTACATGTTGATCTTCACCTTCCTCTTATGTTCATATCCATTTTTATATTCATCTTCATCTCTTATCTTCAATTTCATCTTCATCTTCAACTGCACCCTGATTTTCTTCTTAATGATCTTTGCCTTTAATTCTGACGTTACCCTTATATGAATTGTATTTGGGCATTTGAGTCCCAAATTTCGAGGAAACAGAACATCACAACGTTACGGAACGGGACAAGGATTTACACATGTAGACAACGGATGGAAATTAGAGACAAGGATTGGCTACAGTGGCATCCTAGATATACTCCATTCTGATATAGAAGCGCAGTGACTGTTTTCAAAGAGGGGCCCAGTGTTCGAAGGGCATGGCTGTCTTTACAGATGGCTGAAGTTATCCCTTCGCTTACCGGACCAAGCAAACGTTTGCAAGTCACAGCTGTGAGACAGCTTATGAAGTAGTAGGGTACTAAATGTGACCCCAGCATAGGAGTGAGGCGTCTCGCTCGGTGTACTAAAAAGCAGAATTACCGACATTTACCACTCGAAAGCGAAGCCGAGAAGAAGTTGTACAAGATCATATTGAATTACTAGACACTCAATCAACCAACCATAAGTACTTATATCCACCTTCGAATGGCAATAAGATTCTATGAGGATCTGTCTCTGTCGATTTCGATGTTTTGTTTTTGTAAGGAACTTGATTCCTACCAAGTTGAAGTGCTCTCTAAGTATTTCAAACGGCTAGTAGCCTAAAGAACTTCGGAAATTTGTATTCTTCCCCAAAAAGAAAAAAAAAAAATGGAAGGACCAAGTGCAAAAGGACCTGTCTGCACAAAATCGCACAGGACAGAGGCAATTGGAGAAGCTTTTTGGTCTCGACCTAAACCAACAAACGGTTGTAGTGCCAAATAAGAAAATTTGATAGTAAAAATTTTAGAACTATAAATTTTAATATTGATTTTATTAAGTCAATTCTTCGCTTTGATCCAATCTACTTTATCCTTTGCACTTTTTTAGCTATTTTTAATTAATATATTTGTAGTAATTATGTAATAAAACAAATTTTATAATAAAGCCATACACAAACATTAATACAGCATTTGGAATAACGAGCGCAGTCGCATTGAATTTGAAAATTCCACTTTGATAACAAAATCAATTTAATTGAAAAATGTGTATACGAAGATACGCAAACAAATATGAAATGAATACTCATGCAAAAAAAAAACATCAACTAAGGAATTTTTAAATAAGAATATGGCAAATGCATACATATTAATTAAAAAAAAAAAAAAATTTAAATAAACTTAACTAGATAACCGAAGACACTGGTTCGGTGAAGCCAATGTTGTCCAATAGAAAAGTTTGCCATTGTTTTGCTTTCACCGAGGTCGGGACGGACTGCGCCATTGAAAGACAACAGAATTCATCATAAAAGAAAGACACATATTTTATACCGGATACTAACTGAGCTTAAGTTGTCATTCAGATTAGAAGATAGCCATTAAAACGAAAGGTAAACAGAAAAGGAAAGTAGAGCTCGAACCAAAAACATTCGCACCAACAATTATCTACTTTTTCCACGCATAAATGCGATCGATTGCGCTTGCCACCCACCGCACACAGCGCAATCAGCAGCAAGAACAAAATCAAGCATTAACATAAATCCACCAACAACAACAAAGACAAACATAATAATGAATAAAGCGCCCCACATGCCATTGCAACAACAGCAAAATCTTATTTATGATAATAATGTGTGTGGCAACTGACAGCCACTGAGGCAACAACAAAAATGACTGCAATGCAGCTGTCGCAACTTGACAAAAACAATAGCAACAATACAAACTTTGTAGCTCGTCTAGAATCGACCTCAACTGCGGCCGCGTAGAACGTGGCAAACAGCAGCCATACATACATCCATACATAAATATGTAGTTGCAACAGCAGCCGCAGCCACGCAGTCGTGGACAAAGTGTTCAATTGCAATTGATGCGACAACAAGTGCAGGGATATAACAGCAATGCACACACACACACACACACATACACGACGGTCATGCACACATTTTCCATTTACCCGACAGTATCTTTGCATGTGTGTGTGTGATATTTGTTCGGCTGAATGCCCTTTATTTTATGTTCGTGTGTTTGCGCAAGGACTAACACACAACTGCTGTGCTCTCGAAATTAATTCCCACCGCATGGAAGGACATCCAAGAGGGAAGCAAATAAAACCACACACGCACACAAGCATACATGGTAGTTGCATTAAACAGTATCATTTTGTTGCTATGCTAGGCGGAGAAGTTTATAACTGATAACTGGTACTTTTTAGTCCATGCAAGGATCAATGTGGTAATAACTTCGATTTCCACTAAAGGAGAACTAAATTACTTCACTGACTTCAACAGGAATCTAACCCGCGTCATCGATGTGCAACAAGAATTTACGGGTGTGCATAGCTAGGAGTTAGCGTTGCTGGTGTAAAGCTCAATAACATTGCTAAAAAATTGAAACCAAAAGTAAAAATTTTAAATGAAAACTAAATCTAAAAAAAACAACTACAAAAATATACAATAACTATGAATAAATTAAAAAAACACCAATTCCAAGCTAAAAAAAAAATTATAAAAAAATCAAACCTAAGAAGAATTAAAAAAAGAA
>NW_016168391.1:0-9303 GCF_001687245.7 Rhagoletis zephyria | reverse complement strand
TTTTATTTCTAAACTATATTTACGAGAATTCCCACCTGTTAAAAAACTCAAATAAGTTAAAAAAAATTGTAATATTTTGCGTTTAAATATGTCGAGTTTTTTTTTTTAAATAAATCGCTACTAATGTAGCACGCAGAAATTGCATACACTCAGCAAAGCGGGTTAGAGCAAACTAGTATTAAATATATTCGCTTCAGCTGTTCCATTAATTTGCCATTTTTTATCCGATATAATTCCCAGATAAACGACTGTTTTCTTTCAACTCAGATGGTGGTTGGTTTGGCTGCACACACACACACGCACACGCACACGCACACACACACACACACACACACACACACACACACACACACACACATGCGCACATGCAGCGCTACGTGTGCGAGGATACTTTTCAATAACCTTTTCAAATGTACATAGTTTTTTGTGTGAAAATTTATGCGCTGCAGCACAAAAATTTATTATTTACGTAAAAACTCATTTTATTGTAGTTTTTGTTAGGCGGGGGAAGGCGTTTGTGTATTCCAATTTTTTTTTGCGCATAAATATTTTCACATGTACATAGTATACATATACATAAATACAACATTGTGAATATTGAGCAACACTTTTTGTTTGCGGTCATTCCTTTGTTTGCACATCGGATATGCATGTGTTGCAACCGTACAAGTATTCTTGTGTGTATTGTATAAACACACACACACACACACATTGAAATGTGCAAATGCAAAAGTTTGCAGGATATAAATTCGCGCATTTCACAATTAATTTACATTGCCACGCCACCACAACTTCGACTTTTATTTCATTTCATTTATTTTTTTCACAATCACAATTCACATCAATTCAGCGCAACTTTAATAAATCCCCGGATATTTTGTTTTTTTTGGCTCATATGTACATATGTATGTATGTATGTACGATACATAAGTACATATATTATTTTTTTCCCAACTATTAACTCATGTTTACTTGATGGCCTTTCATATTAGACACAAAAATACGTGGCGGAAATTTCAAATGGAAGTAATGGAAGTAAGAGAGAAAATTGCGCATTTTTTGCTTGCTCATACATGTAAAATTATGGATGTGAAAAAATGCGTCAATTTCAGATGAATGCGCGAACTTTTAGCTGCTGCTGATGCGATGCGTTCATTTATTTTGTAGTTTATTGTATTCACTTTTTAATTAATTGCGTGGCTCGTTGGATTTATTATTTTATATGCTTTTTTGTTAGTGTTGTTTGTCCTTTTTTCCCGATACATTTGAACAAGCACTCCTGTCGTCTGCGTGGCGTGGGGCGGCCTATTGATTTTGAGCGAAAATCCGGCGCAAGGGTCATTATTGATTCTGACATTTTTTCGAGCACTAAAAATGCATAGTTTATTTAGTAGGTAGTGAAATGTTTATGTGTAATGTTTTAAGCAAAAAATATGTGCACTTGAGCGCAGAATTTCATAATTGGAAACTTAAAACAAAAAAAAAAAGTTGAATTTGAAATGCTAAAATTTAGTACCTATGGATTCATTTAAAATTTTACATAATCGATCAGCATTACAAATTATATTTGACTGCAATTTACATAAAGTGACAGAAATACAATTCTATGCAAAAAATATTGGGCATAGGAATTGCCTTGTAATTTCTTTTCACACCTGGCTCATTTGACAGTGCGATGAAACTAATTTTATAAGCTTAATAATTTGAGTAAAATACAACTTTCAGAATAGGAAACGACGCCAAACGGGCATTTTTTTTTTTTTTTTTTTTTTTNTAATAACTTCGCATCGTAGCATCATGTAAAAAAAACAACAACTCAGCGCGTGCAGTCCATATGCGCGAAAGTGAAGCTTCATAGAAAAAATTCCAGGTATGAAAACGTTTGCAATATATTTTCTAATATCTTTAGTTATAATTTTTAGTCTTCGTCTGAATCTAAGTTATGAGTTTTTTTCTATGTATGTCTTTATCGTTATTTTTATTTTTATCGTTACCTTAATATTTATCTTTGTCTTTATGTATGCCTTTACCTTTATATTTATTTTCATCTTTATTTTTATCTTTATCCTTATTTTTATCTTTATATTCTTCTTCAGCCTCATCATCATCATCGTTACCATCTTCAGCTTCATCTTTGTCTTCAGATTCATATTCACCTTAAAACATCTCATCTCCATCTTCTTCTTCATCTACATGTTGATCTTAACCTTCCTCTTATCTTCATATCCATTTTTATATTCATCTTCATCTCTTATCTTCAATTTCATCTTCATCTTCAACTGCACCCTGATTTTCTCCTTAATGATCTTTGCCTTTAATTCTGACGTTACCCTTATATGAATTGTATTTGGGCATTAGAGTCCCAAATTTCGAGGAAACAGAACATCACAACGTTACGGAACGGGACAAGGATTTACACATGTAGACAACGGATGGAAATTAGAGACAAGGATTGGCTACAGTGGCATCCTAGTTATACTCCAATCTGATATAGAAGCGCAGTGACTGTTTTCAAAGAGGGGCCCAGTGTTCGAAGAGCATGGCTGTCTTTACAGATGGATGAAGTTATCCCTTCGCTTACCGGACCAAGCAAACGTTTCCAAGTCACAGCTGTGAGACAGCTTATGAAGTAGTAGGGTACTAAATGTGACCCAAGCGTAGGAGTGAGGCGTCTCGCTCGGTGTACTAAAAAGCAGAATTACCGACATTTACCTCTCGAAAGTTAAGCCGAGAAGAAGTTGTACAGGATCATATTGAATTACTAGACCTCAATCAACCAACCATAAGTACTTATAGCCACCTTCGAATGGCAGTAAGTTTTTATGAGGATCTGTCTCTGTCGATTTCGATGTTTTGTTTTTGTGTGGAACTTGATTCCTACCAAGTTGAAGTGCTCTCTAAGTATTTCAAACGGGTCGATAGTAGCCTAAAGAACTTCGGAAATTTGTATTCTTCCCAAAAAAAAAAAAAAAATGGAAGGACCAAGTGCAAAAGGACCTGTCTGCACGAAATCGCACAGGAAAGAGGCAATTGGAGAAGCTTTTTGGTCTCGACCTAAACCAACAAACGGTTGTAGTGCCAAATAAGAAAATTTGATAGTAAAAATTTGAGAACTATAAATTTTAATATTGATTTTATTAAGTCAATTCTTGGCTTTGATCCAATCTACTTTATCCTTTGCTCTTTTTTAGCTATTTTTAATTAATATATTTGTAGTAATTATGTAATAAAACAAATTTTATAATAAAGCCATACACAAACATTAATACAGCATTTGGAATAACGAGCGCAGTCGCATTGAATTTGAAAATTCCACTTTGATAACAAAATCAATTTAATTGAAAAATGTGTATACGAAGGAAGATACGCAAACAAATATGAAATGAATACTCATGCAAAAAAAAATATCAACTAAGGAATTTTTAATTAAGAATATAGCAAATACATACATATTAATTAACAAAAAAAAAAATTTAAATAAACTTAACTAGATAACCGAAGACACTGGTTCGGTGAAGCCAATGTTGTCTAGTAGAAAAGTTTGCCATTGTTTTGCTTTCACCGAGGTCGGGACGGACTGCGCCATTGAAAGGCAACAGAATTCATCATAAAAGAAAGACACATATTTTATACCGGATACTAACTGAGTTTAAGTTGTCATTCAGATTAGAAGATAGCCACTAAAACGAAAGGTAAACAGAAAAGGAAAGTAGAGCTCGAACCAAAAACATTCGCACCAACAATTATCTACTTTTTCCACGCATAAATGCGATCGATTGCGCTTGCCACCGCACACACACAGCGCAATCAGCAGCAAGAACAAAATCAAGCATTAACATAAATCCACCAACAACAACAAAGCCAAACATAATTATGAATAAAGCGCCCCACCACATGCCATTGCAACAACAGCAAAATCTTATTTATGATAATAATGTGTGTGGCAACTGACAGCCTCTGAGGCAACAACAAAAATGACTGCAATGCAGCTGTCGCAACTTGACAAAAACAATAGCAACAATACAAACTTTGTAGCTCGTCTAGAATCGACCTCAACTGCGGCCGCGTAGAACGTGGCAAACAGCCATACATACATCCATACATAAATATGTAGTTGCAACAGCATCCACAGCCGCAGCCGCAGCCACGCAGTCGTGGACAAAGTGTTCAATTGCAATTGATGCGACAACAAGTGCAGGGATATAACACAGCAATACACACACACACACACACACATACACGACGGTCATGCACACATTTTCCATTTACCCGACAGTATCTTTGCATGTGTGTGTGATATTTGTTCGGCTGAATGCCCTTTATTTTATGTTCGTGTGTTTGCGCAAGGACTAACACACAACTGCTGTGCTTTCGAAATTAATTCCCACCGCATGGAAGGACATCCAAGAGGGAAGCAAATAAAACCACACACGCACACAAGCACACATGGTAGTTGCATTAAACACTATCATTTTGTTGCTATGCTAGGCGGAAAAATTTGTATAACTGATAACTGGTACTTTTTAGTCCATGCAAGGATCAATGTGGTAATAACTTCGATTTCCTCTAAAGGAGAACTAAGTACATACATATGCGACCATTTCTAAGCCGATTTTTGTGATTAATTTATATTTTATAGGTGGGAGGAAGCTTTCTAACTTATATACCAAGAAGCTTCATACACGTATGCTTGGGAAGGTACTAAGTTTGGAAAGAAATGTTTGTTAGGATTATTGGAGAGATCATCACATCTGCACATCACACTTCTCTTTCTAGACTTCAACAGGAATCTAACCCGCGTCATCGATGTGCCACAAGAATTTACGGGTGTGCATAGCTAGGAGTTAGCGTTGCTGGTGCAAAGCTCAATAACATTGCTAAAAAATTGAAACCAAAAGTAAAAATTTTAAATGAAAACTAAATCTTAAAAAAAAAAACACAAAAATATACAATAACTAAGAAAAAATTAAAAAAACACCAATTCCAAGCTAAAAAAAAAAATTATAAAAAAATCAAACCTAAGAAGAATTAAAAAAAGAAAAAGAATTTCAAAGCTAAGAAAAATTAAAAACAAACTAAAGCTGAGAAAATAAAAAAAGCTAAGAAAAATTAAAAAGAATAAA
This sequence comes from Rhagoletis zephyria, assembly GCF_001687245.7. Classification (NCBI taxonomy): domain Eukaryota; kingdom Metazoa; phylum Arthropoda; class Insecta; order Diptera; family Tephritidae; genus Rhagoletis; species Rhagoletis zephyria. The sequence goes on along the minus strand of NW_016168391.1, from coordinate 4,180 downwards.
AGAAAATACAAAAATATTCAAAATTTTAACAAAATCAAAATGCATATAATTAAAAAATTTAATTAAAGTCAAAATATTAAAATAAAGTTAAAAACAATAAAGCAAAGTTTAAAAAATAAAATAAAGAACAAAAATTAAATAAAGTTAAAACAATAAAAAGAAAGTAAATTAAACTACTAAAGTTGATACAATGAAAATAAAGCCAAGCAAATTAAAATAAATTTCAAAAAACATTAAAGAAATGCAATTAAAAAAATATATATAAATTAAAGAATCATTTTAAAAAGATGTTTAAAATTAACATCCCTATAATTTACTGTTTTGTAAATTTTTTAAATTAAATTTACACATGGATAAAATAAGTTGCAAAATTCAAATTTATATTGTCTGGTCTGCAAGTTATGTTTATTTAAACACCAATCTAGTAATTATTAACCTTCATTTAAAATAATTAAAATAAATACATATGTACATAAAAATTTTAAAGCTCACAACACAAAGTTTAAAGTAATCAAATTTTCAAAAATTATCATCAGCATTTCAAACTTTTTAATCAGAGTTTTTAGAAAATTTTCGAATATGCAATTTTTTATTTTAGCCCATTCGATTTGTTCGCATTTTTTAAAACATAATTTTTTTTTTATTTTACAGACAAAAATATTAACAAAAAAAAAAACAAAAAATAATCCAAGACGGAATTACGGGGATTGATAAAAGTCTTATTGATAAACATTATAGATTACATTTGAAATCTTATTTATTGAACAAATTTAGAAAACATTTCATTGGTGATCCTTTTTAAATAAAATATTAAATTATAATTTTTTTTTTCAAAATAACTAAACAAAATTTGCCAAGAGTTAAAAAGTTTAACTTTACAAGTTATTATTAGTTTTTAAAACATTCGGATCAAAAATGTAGCTTATGTCCTTGCACCGATTTTGCCAAAACTCCGAATTTGTCTTAATTTACATATTCTTAAACCAGCAAACCAAATTTAATTCTTCTGCGATAACTCCCCAAATTTTGCCGATACACTGTATGGGTGCATCGCCTGGTAAAAATGATGTACAAATCAGAGAAAACTGAAATGACTTCACTTTGGACAAGTCAATTTGTCTGCTGGGTATTAACATATACATGCATATGTATTTGCATAATGCAATATGCACACAAATGGGCAAGCGTTGTAAATGTTATTTGCGTCCCATAGTGGATCTGCGATTACTGATGCCTGGATTGACGACGCTGCTGTCACTTTATTATAGCTTTTGTTGTTTATGTGACATGTAATTGCAATGGACATACAAACATACTCGCAACAAAAGCTAATATGAAATAGGTTTTCGAATGCGTTTTCGGATGAATATATATGGGGTATTCCATGAGTAAGTGAAACTTTGTGTCCAATTGTAGAGTAGCTTATTGAACATGGAATGCTTGATGAATCAATGCTCAATACCTGAAATTAACGTTTTTTCGAAAAAAAATTTAGTTATATTATTTTATTACACTGTAAATACACTCAAAACTTCAACATTAGAAAAGTAGTTGAATACGACAACATATTTTAATATAGAAGGCTCTGCAAAATCAAGTATTCACAAAGTTATTATTTTTTTGAAGGGGGGAATAAATGTCTCGATCTTTCTGCGCCCCGAAGAAGCAATATGGCATTGAAGAAAAATAGGCATTTAAATTATATAATAGGATAAAATCACTACGGTTTAGCATGTCCAACCCGTGACTAAAAAGTTTTAAACTTCGTATTGCTTAGTTACTACTTTAGGGAGTTTTCTATAATTTCATAACTAGAGTGTGTTTATACTAAGCAGCCCTATTTCATTTCTTTTATTATATTATAAGTACCTACTTAAGAGATTTTGAAACGTTTTATCGTGTCCCGCCCGTGACAATCATTTATAATTTTTTTCTAATGATGCCTAACAATAAAAAAATAAGTTTAACGTTTCAAACCTATGTTTAATGCCACAAAACTCTGAAGTACAGGTTGACTAAACACCATAATACTGTTGGTGGGCTAAGCGATGTAGTAAAAAATTTCGCGTGGCCAGCTCGAAAAGTCAAGATAAGCATTACTATCTTAGAGACGCCAGAGAATTCTATGATGAGGGTTGCTTAACAACAATTAAAAGTCAATATTAACAATTACCTGAAAAGTTCCAACCAAGAAAATCTAGAAGTTCGCGAAACTTATAAATTCAATCCAATAAATAGCCTTTAAGTGACAAAGATATACATATGTATCTGCTTACAAGTATTCTAATGCAGATAACTTTTCGGATTAGAAATCGATACACAAGATCTTTTCTGACGTTCTATGGTTTTAAGGAATAGCTAAATTTGAGCATGATTTGTCCATGAAATCAGTTTCCAAAAATAACTCAACTCGAGCCACTCTTAAGCCGGTTACTCAATGTCTGGTCAACACTAACAGCAGGTTAGACATCTCTATCGACGTGATAACAGTAGTCGATATACATGTTTAGCCTGTAGTTAGTATTAGTCAGACATACATAGCTATTCTAAACAAACTTGAAAATCATTAAGGCACATTCGAAATTTCGTTGCAATCAAATGCACCGTGCAGAAGTGCATTAGGAAAATGCATATAAAATTTCATGCGTTTGCAAATAATCCTTTCTTCCATGCATTTTAATACATCAATCTGGCGACTTCTAGCTTTCGTTTGGTATAACTATTGCCCCTAAAATAGATCCTGGGGTCAGCAGTATATCGTGCGTCTTACAATGACTCCACTGTCATAAAAGTAGGTCAATTGATCTTGTATTTGACCTCTAACATTTATCATACCTAATCTCTTTGATATGGATCTCACTAGAAGCTTCCTTTCATGAAGAAAATCGTACGTGTCCCACCCGTGACAAAAGTTGTCCCACCCGTGACAGGAGAATTTTGAATTTTTTAATAATAAACAAATAATTCTTATTATGGTTTGTGCTTTGTTGGGATTGCTGGTACTTTTCTGTATAGTAAAACATCTAATCCAGATAGAAATGTTAAGTAAATTCACAGACTTTCCTTAAAATATATGTTCTCCAAAAAGCAGTGTCTTTTCTTTGTCCTACCCGTGACGGAAGAAACAGCTCAGAATTTTCCAATATAAAATCAAGTTGGAATATTTTTCGTATTTGGTAATAACTCGTATATTAGTGAACTAGGTGTAGCTTTATCAAAATGTAGAATTGCTTAGTACTTTATACTTAAATTAAAAAAGAAAAACTATTTTTGCTGTACAAATGTCCCACCCGTGACGATGGAATACCCCATATGTATTTGGTATTGCAGAGTAACAAGTATCATTTTTAATGAAAGCTCAGCTTTAAAAAATCATTAAGCAAAAATAAAGGGAAAAAGGAGATGATTTCGTGGTCTCCAACGCATTTTTTAATTTTTTTATGGGATCATAAAAAATCGATTATTTAAGGTTATGACCAATTTGCGATAGATGTCCTGCCTTACATAAAGATAATACAAAATCAGTAGGTGCGCGTACTAACAAACAAAAAATATTTTGCTGTAATCATACCTTATTATTAAATTTTATTTATTCTTTTAATTACCTGATGTTGTGAGTAGGCAGTTCGATGATTCGGGCCTGTCGCCGGCCCCGGAGGTGTGGGATACCGCTGTGGATACGGTGAGTATTGTGCAGCAGCCGTACCCTGATTTGATGATTGCGGGGGTGGCGGTGGCGGGCCGCCCGGCTGCTGTTGGGGTGAACTTGGATAGGAACCTGAATTTTGACCATGTGTTGGCGGATAAGGTGATTGACCTCTGGAAGTATTTGTCTGTAATGGAAAAAGGGGGAATATTCAAATTTAGCGATGTAAAAAAATTTATGTGATAAAAATAAAATACAAAAATATTAGATTAAAACAAAAAAAAAATTAATAATAAATAAAACAAATATTGAAACATAAATAAAAAAATATTGACAGTATAAAAAATAATATAAGATACCAAAATTTAAGACAAATATCAAATAAATATAAAAATATTAAGACAAATATTCAACAAAAAAAAATATATATATATATATATTTAATCAAAACTATTGAGGGAAAACAACTTTTTGAACAAAAAATTATAAAAAATATTTGAAGAAAAGTCGACTGAGAATGGTAAAAAATGCATA
>NW_016168390.1:9938-19387 GCF_001687245.7 Rhagoletis zephyria | reverse complement strand
TCAGGTATTTTTTCGCATCTAATAATAAAATGTTTAACTTTCGCCTTTACAATTACCAGTTTTGAAATACATGTACTCACGATATAGCCTTGTAATTGATGCCATCATCCCAGCCGGCTTCTGCGTCGCCTAACATCACGCAATGATAATTTTAATTATTTTATTGAACGAATTCAAACAAGTAATAATTTTATTTAAATAAAAGCCAAAATTCCCTATAGCGTTAAAATTTCCAATTTCTCAAAAATGTTGAAACTGCACTCGGGCGCCAAATGGAACGTCATCGACAGCTGTTTTAATAAGGCGTAGGCAGTGTTGCCGTACAATTTTCAGAAAGTCCCAAAAAGAGGGATAATTGACTAAAAAGGGTAGCCATATTATATTTGCTTCTCTTTACTAGTAAAAAAAAACATTTGAGAACCCAAGTCAAATTCAAATTTACATGTATTATAAAGTCTTCGCTGCTAGAACGTTCCGTTGTTAAATTTAATATGACAATAGCGGGACAAGCTTTAAAAAAAACATAGAAATCGAGATGCTACAAGAGTTGCATTTCTTTTTAAATCTCTGACAAGGGGCAAAAGTCGCAGATAATTTTGGAAAAGGGTCAAAAAATCCAAAATTTCAAAAAGTCGGGTCAAAGGGTATTGGCGCCTAAAAAGGGTCAAATTGAGCCTTTAGGGCGCGAACGGCAACACTGACCCTAAGTAATAAGTACCGCGGCGAGAATCTAAATTCGCCTTCAACACCACTTTGTATAAATTCGCCTTGGTCAAAATGATGTGTTTGTTGTAAACAAAACGAATTCATATTACAACAAACAATAAATTCGCCTTGAAACATCCTTTTGACCAAGGCGAATTTATACACGGTGGTGTTGATGGCCAATTAAATTTTCGCCGCGGTACTACTGAATGTCAAAATCAAGGCGAATTTATACAAGGTGGTGTTGATGGCGAATTAAATTTTCGCGACGGTACTACTGAATGTAAAAATGATGTGTTTGTTGTAAACAAGGCGAATTCATTTTACAACAAACACATCATTTTGACATTAAGACGTACCTCGGCGAAAATCTAAATTCGCCATCAACACCTCCTTGTATAAATTCGCCTTGGTCAAAATGATGACATCTAATCTAAATTCGCCATCAACACCATCAAGGCGAATTTATACAAGGTGGTGTTACTGGCGAATTTAGATTACAACAACGACAGCCACATGTATTTTGTATGGAGGGTGTTATGTCAAATCTCATTCGCTCCGAAGTTTACACGTATTTTGTTTTTGCTTTTGATGGGTGTGCTGTCAAATCAGTAAAAGCAAAAAGAAAATACATGTAAGGCGAAGAAATCAGCTGATTTTACAACACCACCTTGTATAAATTCGCCTTGAACACCACCTTGTATAAATGCGCCTTGCTTTTGACATTAAGAAGTACCGCGGCGAAAATCTAAATTCGCCAGTAACACCACCAAGCAAGAATGATAGAATGTTCGCTGTACCATGACCACCAAGACGAATTTCACGAATTTATACGAAAATCTAAATTCGCCTTGAACACCACCTTGTATAAATTCGCTTTCGACTTAAAAAAGCGTTGTAATAAAACAAAAACGTTTGCATTTGCGGTGTACATTTTATTTAAGGTGAAATAAAATAGTTTTTGTAATAACAATGGAATCCGAGTCAACAGTAGAAGCCCCGCCAGAAAGGCATACAGAAAAACATGAACAAAAGAAAAATAAGAAACCGGCTGCCGCTGAAGCTGTTGGTGACATTTCAGGCGGCTCAAAAAACTATAGGAAGCGTAAGCGGCACCATTTCAATGCTATTCGGAAACAGATGGAATTCTACTTTGGCGATGCTAATCTGTCTAAGGACCGATTTTTGAAGCAGCTTATCGACAAAGATCCTTGTAAGTGCTCTAACATGTATTCTAACTAATTAATAACTAAGCACTTCGTGCGCATTCAAATTGCAGATGTACCTCTGGAGGTATTTCTAAACTTCAATAAATTGAAAGCGCTTACTAGTTCAGTGGGCGAAATCTGCAAGTCACTATCTAACTCAGAACTGCTCGAGTTGGATGAGGCACAATTGAAAGTCAAGCGAAAGACCGCATTGCCCATTGAACGGAATGTCGACGAAAAGACACTATATGTTGAAGCTCTGCCTGCAGCAGCTGATCATGATTGGGTACGTCAGGCTTTTGAACGTTTTGGCTCAGTAGTCTATGTGTCGCTACCGAAGTATGCTAAATCGCGTAAAATCAAGGAATTCGGATTTGTGGAGTTTGAGCATGAGAGTAGCGTCGAGAAGGCTATTAAAGCATTTCAAGATTTTAATGGTGTATTGAGAATGGAAGAAACTGATCCTGCAGAATTACAGAGTGTTAAGTCATTCATAAAAGAACAAAATGAAGAAACCCCTATAGCAAAAGATGAATTAGATATAGAGCAGAAAAAAGTAAAAAACCCCAAAAGGGGCGCCGATGATATTTTGGACTCCGAAGGGCCTGCAACAAAAAAGACTAAAACCGAAAACGATGAAAACTCCACCGCAACCGAAACAGCAGAAAATACAAATGATGATACCGAAGATCAGCAGCAAGAAGACGGGGAAGAGGGTAGCAATAAAAAGAAACGCCGTAAAAAGAAGAAAAAGGCCAAAAGTTTAGAAAAACGCAGGAAAGATACTGATTTGAATACTGACGCATCCTTTTATGAATTGAAAATTCTGCCTAAACGCGCCTGGAAGCGATTGCGTAACAAATATCTAAACTTGCAACGTGAAAAAGTTGCAGAGTTAAAGCGCAAAGCATGGAAGGAAAAGCAACAACAACAGGCTAGCGAAGCAGGCGGGTTGGAAGCATTAGACGCTACAGCACCACCTCCAGCCAAGAAACCGCAGGCAAATGAACGCAATCTGCGTAAAATGAATATGAATTTCTACGGCGCCGGCGAAGAAGAAGCAAAGCCGCAACCAAAAGAGATGAAGCACAATCCTGCCTTGGAACGCGCTCCTCTCTTCAGCTATGCAGAGGGACTTATTGTAGAGGTAGCTTTTTTGAATCCTTGCGTCAATATTAAAGAATTTAAGGCCGATATGCGACAATACGAAGCCGTAAAGTACGTTGACGTCAAGGAGGGCGCCTTGCTTGCACATTTGCGGTTAGATGCGGCAGAAGCGGCAACCGAATTTGTGGGTCAAGTGAGTTGCGTAGAATACAAGTGCAAGGTACTCAGTGGCGAAGCAGAGCTAGAGTATTGGAAGAAAATTGAAGCAGATCGTGAAATGAAGTTAAATAAACAAGTAAAGGTACCACAGAAGAGAGGTAGAGAGAAAGTTAAGAAACTAATAACGAAACACATTCGTTTTGGTGAAGATGATGAATAAAATAGTCAATACAGTTAATTTTTATTTTGGAAAGATAATAGAATTAGCTTTATTTAATGAAATAAACATACCTTCTTACATTATACTAAAATGTACTAATTATTAGTCTGATTTTCAAATTTGAATGAGTACTACTACTATATGTATAGGGAACCATCAGCTGGCCCTAGATAATGTAACGATATGAGCAAAACATCAATAATGGTCCACACACCTAAGCCTCCGAAACTGAAAAGCTTTCCAATTCCTTCTTGCCAGTGCCCTAGATAGAAACGATCGGCTCCGAAACCACCTAATGTTATACTTATTATAAGCGCCGTACTCCACCGATAACCTTGTGTCCAGTTACATTTAAGATTACGTGTAAATGAGCGATTACCAAGGCAGAATACGTCCGAATGCACCGTGCAATTGGTGCGATAATAATGTGCATTCACGGAATTGCAGTTTCCACGAAGCATACATGACTGCTGCCACATTTCCGTTTGATAGCAATATCGACAATTTATCTGCTGCACAAAAGATCGATTACCTTGACATTGAACATGGTCCAATGCCGTACAAGTAACATTTATATCGCGTCCATAGTGACAAGAGTAGTTATAATTGCAGCGTATACAAGGAAAGGGCAACGACGAACACTCGCTATCCGGTGTGCCTGGACAGGATACATTGGTGTCATTGATGCTTTTGATTGTAAGTGGTATAGCGTCATTGTTGTTTGTGATATTTTTCGATTGGCCTTCCAGTTTAGATTCAGCTTCCATAAGATTTCCACCAGCAGTCAGACTTTGACGTATACCGCTCAAAATGAAAATCATGATGAGCGCTATAGCGGACCGCATATTTATTACAATACAACGCCGATGCAGCATTCTATAAATTTTTGTTTTAAAAGCGGAATGTAAACTACATTTTTTGCGCACGCCCAAATTAATAAACAATTTTATACAAACAGCTGTTTATGCTGCAGACAAATCTGTCAATGAAACAAAACCAGGGACGATTTTTGGAGGTAAGAAAAATTAAAAGATTTAATTTTAATTAATGAAAAAACTCATAACTGTAGTAATGTATGAAAAATATATATTAAAATCTACAAAAAAATATATACTAACATACATACACGTGTACATAATCACAGAAAGCAAGTAAATACGACAGATATCTATTAAAATTCTATTCATGCGACTGCTGGGAAATATGAAATACGAAAAGTTTGAAAGCCTGTGTACAAAAACATAACACCATCAACAACAGCTGAGAGACTTTTTTTTATTTTATGTAAACAACGGTCCTTTGGAGTAAAAAGTTCTTGTTGCTAATAGACAAAAAGGCCCTAACTGAAATGGTCAAGGTGAACGTGGAATACTGGTAAGTTGGGATTTACAAGCCATTAAACATAAATAAATATCGTCACAACTCATAACTCAATTTTTCAGTCCAAAATGCAATTTTGAATGGCAATGTAAAATGTTACAAAACTTTCTTCTGCAACAACAACCAGAAACGGAAGTGGTTTGCTTAAAAGGCCGACAGGGATCCTTTGAAGTAAAAATTGATGACAATTTGGTGCACTCCAAATTACAGTCTTTCGCATTTCCCGATCACGAAAGCCTGCTTGAAAATGTGCGCAAAGCAGAAAAAGGACTACCGGTAGAAAAGGTTAAGGAGCAGCCAATTGATAATTGTATGCTGATGTGATCACAGGAAAATGTAAACACTTTTCTTTTTAAGAAAATTAAAACTTTATTTAGTTTGCATATAATTGTTATTTGTGCGGTGCACAAAATCAAGTACACAAAAAATAATAATAAAAGCTTGTCAAAGCAGGTATATATGAAACTTAAATCAAAATTAATAAGCTCAAAAATGTATATTTTTTTATTTTCGTGAATAGAAATCAATTGTATTGGATATCCTACGAAAATATAAATTCTTATGGGCAAACCAATACAAGTCGATGTGGAGCATTGGTAAGTACATATTGGTGGCCACTATAATGAAGTCACTACATACGTATGTATGTATATTTTTGTTTGAATATAGTGGATTATGTGCGGCACATGCCCGGCAGTGTAGGACACTGCAAAAATACATAATGAAAGAACAACCAGATACGGACCTAATTTGTCATGTTGGGCGTCGCGGTTCCTTTGAAGTTATCGTAAACGGTATGTTGGTACATTCGAAATTGAAAACCCAGGCTTTCCCATCACAGGAAGAAATATTGCAGAGCGTGATAAATGTCCGTGAAGGTTTGCCACCGAAATACGTGAGGTCAGAAAATTCTTGTTCATTGATGTAAAACTTCTATTGTATGTACGGATTTGTATAATTTAGTGTATATTTTTGTAAATATATTTTATTACTTTTATGTAAAACTTTGCTGTGACAATATCTGTGCCGTTCAGTTAAATTAGCCTTAAGTCGGGCTAGACCTTAATCCCTTTAAAGCAAAATGTCATTGGGTTCCTTAACATTCAACTATTCATAGGTGCAGCTCAAGATGCCCTTTTAATAGAAGCTGATTATTTTTTAATTCAAAGTCAAACATTCTAAAGTCACTTAGGCTACTTTAATTGAACGGCACAGATATGAAGGTACGTATGCATATGTATGTATTTACATAATTAAAGTTAAAGCGTGATTTTTTTTATTCTTTATTACAGATATGTATGCAATTGTTTTACATCTTTTAGCGATACTGAAAATAGCTTAATATTTTCATAAAGGTAATTTAATAATAGAGTAACTTAGATTTCATAAACTGGCAAGTTTTTGTGCGAAGCTTATAATTTAAGTACACTTTGATGCATACATATTTGTAAAATGTATTATCGTTATCAATTATATTTCCTATGCGCCAAGCCTTGGTCCCAATTATCTATATTTCATTGCTCTGCACCATGTTCTATCTTTCGTACTTTCACCTCTTCTTTGCAAGAGACAAAAGCATTTTCTTCTTCCAGTCCTTTGAGTGATAAATAAATTCCGAAGCGTATTTTTCCACCAAATTCTCGTGCAATAGTTCGCAATGGCTCGTTGGTTTTGCAACCACTATGTTGGTCAATGCAAATCATTTGACAACGCGTACAAAATCCATCTACTTTAAAATTTACATCACCTATACTAATTTCCTCAAAAGAATTTTCCTCAAACGGGCTTGCAGTCTCGAATATTAAGTTTCCTCTAAATCGGTCCACTGTCTGATCTATAGATTCCTTTTCCGATTCTACTTTATTGGCTAACCACCGAACCGATGCGCGATTGATGAGTAAGAATTGCGCCTGATTTGCAAAGCTGATTTCCTTGGCAGCACCATCTTGAGAGCGGCGCTCGGAATTTTGCCGCACTAAACGCAAACCTTCCGTTTCCAAGCAGTCTGATAACCACTGCCCTATTGCTTCCCCACAATCTAATCCCTCTACTAAATCATTGCAAACCTTGCTTTGACAGAAAGATGATTCAATACGTTTTGAAAAATTTGTTTCGTGCATTTCTAATGGCACCTGCACAGATTTCATGTTTGGAAACCGTAGCTCCAAAACTCCGTCCCTTAAATGCACAATTGGTCTTATCAAGCATAATCTTGTAAAATGTTTTTGTGTAATAGCCATTCCATTGACATCGACAATCATCCAAGTGCGATCATATTTAAAACCATTTCGGGTGAGCTGCCATGCGCTGCTCACTTCAAAAGCGCCACAAGATTTGATCGGATAGATGCATATGCGTTTCAACTGCGGCCTTAAGCGCTGTGATACTTTACGTAGCGCTTCCGGTAGTTCTCTTCTTTCTATGACACGTAAACGTTCAGAAGCTGTAGTTAGATAGCAATCACGTATCATTGCCACTGCTTTGTCCACATCCTTCGGGCGAGTCATGTATCCAAAAGACATACGCACCGCACCCGTTGGCATACCATCTACCAGATCTGTATAATCACTGCAAACATGGCCCGCTTCGAACTGTTTTCGTATGTCTGAATTCGACAAACGTAAGAACCATTGGCACGCACCGGGATTACAGAAGCAACCGGTACGTATTTGTACATTATGCACTGCAGCAATGCAAGCAACTTCGGCAAAACCAACATAAGTACCATCGTCGTGCAGCACATTGAAGGTAACCACGCCGCCTTGAAGCGCTATATCATCATAGCCGACATGATTGTAAAACTTTATAAGAGACGCACCATTCGCATGATGTAATACGGCGAGTGAGTCGTGGCAATATTTAGCCAAACGGTAAACATGCATGCTAATACGTTCCATTGTCAGGCGTTTCGGCGTGGCAGGCACTATACGTTCCAATGTTCGAAAGCCTTCCAGCACCGAAGAAATTGTGAGGAAAGGCAAGGTGCCATCTTCAAAGCGTGTAGAAAAATTAGATCGTTTTTGGTGAAAATCCTGGCGTGTCATCGCAATATCTATGGTCCCGCCGCCATAGTAACGCTTTTGCAACACTGATTGACCACGTTTGCTCACCAGTAGTGCACCAACTCCCGTGGGAAAGCTGTCGAGGCATAATCATATCCTTATTATATACTAACGATTTCTATCTGTTTTACTTACCCAAACATTTTGTAAAATGAAATACAACAAAAATCGGGTTTGTATCTTCGCAAATCTAGGAAATTGGTTGCTACAAAAGAAGCTGTATCCAGGCAAATGTAATAATTACTTTCATTAGCTTCGTTTCCTTTTTCCAGTCCTCTAACCGGTGTGCCATGAAGAGACAAACCCTGTGTTTGAATTGCTTCAATGATATCAAGTGGTATCTTGTAGCCGCTGAAGTTGCATTGCGCCGAAAAAGCAACAAGTGAATTATGCTTGAGTTTATTACTTCCATTTGTCTTATTGTCGAAATTAGAACCATTTCCGTTAACGGCAGTTAGACTCTTCAAAATCTCGTGTTTGGTTAAAACATTATGGCGATTTGTGCCCACTATTTCCCGCAATCCTAACACGGATGTGTGATTTTCTTGACAGTAGTAAAAAGCACCAACGTTATTTGCATCTTCCCCGAACTGAAAACATTCACCAACTATTCGCAGAGCAGCGGTAGCATTGGCTGTGAAGACCACAGCATATTCGGATGCGTCTGTATTAAAATGCTGCAGGATCCTGAAATTAATTTTTTATCCTAATTTTGTACATATGTATGTATATACGTAATTTAGAAAGTTGTATTTACCTGTAACGAGCCTGATCTATGAGATCACCGGTTACTTTGCAAGTGTGTGGGTTACAGAATAAATTATCTTTGAGCACCTTGCTCGAGGCATCTATTAAGCTTGCAGGATAAAGCGTAGTTCCAGCGTGATCAAGGTAGACATTTTCTGAAAAAAAGTTTTATATTTTTATTTCATAGAAGACTTGGGCACTTATTAGAAAATTAATAACAGAGATAAATAATTTCAAGGGGCAGTATTAAATTATCAACAAAAGTTCAAAAACACTTCGTTGAAATTATGATAACGTTTGTAAAAAACGACCAATAAGAAATAAGCACGCATTTATTAATTTGCCATTAAAGGCAAGTTTATGCATTTAATTTCTCAGGACTAACATGGTAGTATCACAAGAACAATAGCTTAATACAATAATATTGTTGTGTTAATTTCCTGAATCGGTATAAGTTGTAGACAAGTTATTACTCGTGGCTGCATGTATATGTATTTATATATATATGTACATATATATACAGATGCGTGCAACTAATTAGCAACGAAATTCAAAACGATATTGCTTGCAAATTATGTTTATTTATTTATTTTTAATAATTTTCATTTAAAATATAATTCAATCTATATCAGAAACCACAATAACAAAAGTTGCAAAGCTTGCAAATTGCAAAAAAATTAATCAAACTTCAAAAAATTGTCATCAAAATTTCAAAATTTTTAATTAACTATTTAGATAATAAAATAATTTTAGTATAATAAAGTGCAAGTTTGAAGTCGCTAAAAATTACCGTTGATTTTTTAGATTTTTTTTTGTGGAGGGTGTTGCGCATTTTCTTCCATATAACACATGATCAAAATT
>NW_016168390.1:0-8885 GCF_001687245.7 Rhagoletis zephyria | reverse complement strand
TTTAGCGACTTGAAACTTCCACTTTATTATACTAAAATTGAATGGGCTACAAAACTGCTTACCCCAACATTTTCTATATATTCTAATTAAAAATTTTGAAATTTTGATGACGATTTTTTTAAGTTTGATTAATTTTTTTGCAATTTGTGCAAGCTTTGCAACATTTGTTATTGCGGTTTCTGTTATAGATTGAATTATATTTTAAATGAAAATTATTAAAAATAAATAAATAAACATAATTTGGAAGCAATATCGTTTTGAATTTCGTTGCTAATTAGTTGCACGCATACATACATATATGTTAGTCCTAATAATTTAAATTCACAAACTATATATATGTATATATATACGTGTATTTTGTCTATAACTATTCTGCCTCAGCAGGTGATACAAGTTATTTCACCATAATTAAAAAGAAATAAAAAAACACTAGTTTACACGAAAAAAGTACTTTGCTAAAAAACTTATTTTTCCAAAGAAATGTTTTCGAGGTAGGTACATATGTACATATCCTCACCTGAAATGCAAAATAACATAACAACATAGCCCCTGAAATGGAAAAAGTCGTAATTTTTTTCATAAAACGATGTGGGCAGTTGTAATTCGATGAAATCCATCGTAGCAATCAAAAAGTTAATTTTTGATTTTTTATAAGTTAAGACTTTTTGCATTTCAGTGACGATGTTGTTACGTTATTTATTTTTAACTATTTTACCACGAAAACGGTTCTTTGAAAAAATAAATGCAACTCATTTTCGTGTTCAGCGACCCAAAACTAGTCCAAAACCCAGTTTGTAACGAGATACCACTTTTTAAGGGAATATTTGTATACTAGTGTAATAAATATTAGATATTTTATTTAATGCCTCACGACATCATCAATTCATGCACGTATGTAGATGATTAAATCATGATAAAATTATTTGCACATATCGCATCCTAAATCAAAAACAGTCACAACTCAAAAAATAAAAAATGTTCAAGAAAGACTGCTGAACTGCGCAAGCGACCTAAGCAAAACGAAAACAATCTTAATAGTATGGGATTGTTCGAGATGCAATCACAACCGCACTGTTGCGCGAAATATTAAAGTATCACGTTAAGGAATATAGTGATAAAGGAGAAATTTCGGCGGACGTTAGTAATATCGTCTATTTTTAGAAAGTAATCAATTTTGAAAAATTTTGAGTTATGACTGTTTTTGAATTAGGGTGCGATATGTATGTATGTGGGCTATTGTAGACAAGTGCAATTGATAACACTACCATATTGAAAATTATAGATGATATAGATTAATTAAACAATTGTTACAATATGCTGTGAGTTTATTTAACTTCGTACTATATATGTATGTACATACATATCAAACACAAATTACTAAAGTATATAATATCACACGTTCTTTAAAAGTGCATATACATACATACATACTTATCGGCACCTTAATATCGAAAGGCCCTATCTAACATTTTTTTTCTTTATGGAGTGATGAAATACTCCATAGAAAATCTAATTATTTTGCAACAAAATTCTTTTAAATACCGTTTTTTTGAAGAATTTAACTAATTTTATGTTGTAGTAGTTATTTTTAAAATCCAATAGGATTTCAGTGAGTTATCGGCAGACTTTTGTAGAGTGCTGAATTTGAACAGAAAATGAGTTAGGGCCCTTCTATATTAAGGTAACGATATGTACATGAACTATGTATATACATACACATCTGTTCAATTCAAGATATTCGGTAAAAAAGATATTTTCAAAAATTTCATGCATTGCTATATCATGTCATGTCAAACAAGGTGTTTTGCCATGTCATTCCATCTCAAACATACTATAGGTATCCACCAAATTGAGCAAGTAGTCTGGGCAGATTAGCTGATTGTTAAAGAAAGTTAAATAAAAATGTTAAATCCTTAATTAAAAGTTCCTTATATTTTACTCTAAATTCCAACTTGCGAAAAGCAAAGTTATTTTGTCTAAAGTCCACAGATATGAAACAATAGAGTGTAGCAACGACTGTGGCTTGGGCTAATTTGCTCCTTTTTCAGAGTGCAGGGCCACTTGTTCAATTCGTGAATACCACTAATACTTTGTTGTAATTTGTTACAAAAACTTTTCTACCCCGTACGATTAAAGAGCGTGTCAGACGTTGCAATATTTCCAACTTTTCCACGCAATTCGCTGTCAGATTGAGAAAGAGAAATTTTATTTCCATGTGTGAACAGCCAGAAATTCCTTTCTGTCACTTTTCGGAAATCAGTTTCAGAAATGAAAGTTGCAAGATGTGACTGCAACTCAAAGCGCGAAAATCGATTTCGGAAATGTATTTCAACTTGCTCGTGCTGCACTAGCAATCTGCAATTCGCCTTTCGCGAATAAAAAAAAACCTCTTTCGAAAGATAAAATGTTCTTCTTCTGTCTGGAAACCGCCTGGAAGCTACCTGGAAAGCACGATTGAGAGAATACAAAGGTTGCGCCGATCTCGGACCGCTATTCCTCTCTTAACGAATTTGACAGAATCGTTGTTTGCATGACGTCACACTGGTGCAACTTGTTTACGTTTTCCTTGCAACATTTTTTCTTCTTCTTCCATTCTTGCTCACGTTTTGGCATTTCTCTCTCGCAATTGCACCAGTGTGACGTCACACACAAGTTATTCTTAAAAATCCTCTCCGATCGGCGCAATCTTGTATTCTATCATTCTTGCCTGGAAAGTACTTGTCAAAATATATAAATATCCCGCCAAAATGTTAGGATGTTTAAGCTGATTAAAATAAAGTAAAAAATTTGCAAAATATGCATTGAATTAAATGAGTTCCTGCATTTATATGACATTTCAGTACTTTAAAGCCTTTTGGTCAATAACACTTAACTTTTTTGCTACTTATTTATATATATTGAGTGTAACCCTGTAGCAAATAAAACCAGGTGATCTCAACAGTGAGGCATTTATGCAAAACAGCTGATTCTTTTTTCACTAGATAGTATGCACAATGCAATTTACATGCAAGATGTGACTGTTCACGCAACTGCTTTCTGAAATTTCTCAATTTGACAGTTTTTTCGAAACATATTGCCTTGCCACGTCTGACAGGCGCTTTAATATGAGCTCAAAAAGTTTTTTTGCGCGTTTTATGACAAACGTGGAATTTCGAGTTAATTCACTTTTGAAAAACGTATACAATATGCAAATACTTATGAATGTAGATATGTACTTGCCTTTTATACGTTGAAACTCGTTTTCAATTGCTTCTTTTTCAGCTGGTGTAAACTCATCCTGAAACTCGAGCATTCTAAAACTATACTGGCAAATCTATTAAAGATTATTAACGTTGTCTTATTTTCTAATACAAAATTTCTTGTTTTTGCGACCCGTACTATTGACAATCAGCACTAAAGTAAATTTGCTGCTCACTTGAAGTTACATTTGAGCAGTGTGACCAGGTTTCCCTTTTTGAGGCTAGATTTACCCTGGGCTTACTGAAGCAGTCACTAGTCACTAAAAATGACTTTTCGTGGTGAACAAGACCAAAGAACGTAAATCTATAGATCTATATCTATAGATTTACGTTCTTTGATCTATATCTATAGATTTACGTTCTTTGACAAGACGAATTTATAAAAGTGCTGTTATAAAATCAGCTGATTTTTTCGCCTTACATGTATTTTGTTTTTGCTTTTACTGATTTGACATAGCACCCGTCAAAAACAAAAGCAAAATACCTGTAAACTTTGGGGCGAATTCAGATTTGAGATATCACAACAAGGTGTATTTAACAAGGTGGTGTTGGCCGTATATAAGTAACAAATTACTCTAACAAATTATATGCAGATATCCATACTGTCATTAGTATGAGTTACAAGAAACACATATTTTGACGTAATGGCCTCCGCGGCGAAAAACTCAGCTGTCGCCTCAACACTACCAAGGCGAGTTTATACAAGGTGGTACCATGAACGAAAGACACAAGATCACGTAAGAACGCGACGTTGTATTTGTAACTGGTTTTGAGAAAAAAGTTTCCGAAAGCGGGTTCGTCAGCTGAGCGTTCGTTTACATCACAAGCACCACTATTTTACACTTTTATTCAAGTAAAGAAGAGTTAATTCAACATGACAACAAATTTCAAAGCATTTTGTTGCATCATTTTACCTAAATTGTGCGTTTAAAGTGGCTGACAATAATTTTGGCTAATTTTGGTTTTCGTTGTTTTCTTTGCTTTGTTTTCTTTTCGCTCGTTTTCCAGTGAAACAAGATGGCGTAGAACCCGCTAAAAAAATCGACTTTTTTCACTCTCTTGTTCTTACGTGATCTTGTGTCTTTCGTTCATGAGGTGGTACTGGCGAATTGAGATTTTCGCCGCGGTACTCAATGTCAAAATGATGTGATTGTTGTAAAATGAATTCGCCTTATTTACAACAAACACATCGTTTTGACATTAGGAAGTACCGCGGCGAAAATTAAAATTCGCCATCAACACCTCCAAGGCGAATTTATATATTAATTCGCCTTGAACACCACCTTGTATAAATTCGCCTTGGTTTTGACATTAGGAAGTACCGCAGCGAAAATCTAAATTCGCCATCAACACCACCTTGTATAAATTCGCCTTGGTTTTGACATTAGGAAGTACCGCAGCGAAAATCTAAATTCGCCATCAACACCACCTTGTATAAATTAGCATTGGCCAATTCAACGCAAAATTTCTTTGTTTGAT
The DNA here is from genome assembly GCF_001687245.7 of Rhagoletis zephyria. NCBI lineage: Eukaryota > Metazoa > Arthropoda > Insecta > Diptera > Tephritidae > Rhagoletis > Rhagoletis zephyria. Next base: position 4,167 of record NW_016168390.1, on the reverse strand, counting down.
AAAAAGTTCCATATAGTTACGAAAATTAATTAGAAATGGAAAAATGGATACGTGAGCGATTGAAAAATTGTCTGGACTTTGAAGTGCCAGATGATATGATCAAGTATGAACTTTAAAAAAACGGGTACCTACCATATCTGCAAAATTTCTAAATTCCCCTCCAAACTTTCCAGGTACATAATGTCTTTGAAGTCTTCGTCGGAATTTGACGAATATTTCGAAACTTTGCTCAATCCTGAATGCGAGGATCATCGCTCATTCTTAACTGACTGCAAGCAACGTTTGTTTAGTAAACCATTGCCCAATAAACGTTCGCCAAAGACAAATCCACAACAGCAAAAAACTGGATATGTAAAACAAAATCCCGTGCCATTAGATGGCAAGTTCGGCAAGCAAATTACCCAACCACCACAACAGCAGGGTGCTAAAAAAAAGTCCAAGTACGTTAATTTGTACACTAGTGACGGTAGTGTTAGTGGAGAAGTGATAATGCTGAAAGGTCGCCGTCTCTGCGATTGCCAAGCATCACAACACAAACTCATTAATAACTGTCTTAGTTGTGGACGCATTGTCTGCGAGCAGGAAGGTAGTGGACCGTGTCTCTTTTGTGGGGAGATTGTTTGCACCAACGAGGAAATGCAACTGATGAAAAGCGATCCAAAAAAAGGCCAAAACCTTTTGAAATCGTTGAAGGAAAAAGGGGGTGGTGAATCATTGAAAAAGGCACTAGAGCAGCGTGATCGTCTGTTGGAGTATGATCGTAATAGCGAGAAACGCACAACGGTTATTGATGATGAGCTAGACTATTTCGAGGTTAGTGCTGGAAAGGGTTTTTCAATCTTTGTCTAATGAGATGTGCATATATTATAACTCTCATCGATTTGCCAGGAAAATTCAGTTTGGCTCTCGGATGCAGAACGGGCCAAATTCGAACGTCTTAAGCAGGAAATGCATGAGAAGAAGCATGAAAGTCGAGCCAAACGAAAAATTAAGGTTGATTTTGCCGGTCGCGAAATGGAAGATGATCTTACAATTACCGCCGATTTTGAAAATCGAGTACTAAAGGAAATAGCTGAAGTAAAAGCTGCTTCTGGAGAGAAATATAATTGGTCGAATCGTAAAAACGCGGAAAAAATTACACCGAATACATGTGGCACAGACCCAAACATGGATGATGAACTTCGTCCTGTTTACAAACTCACTTCTGAAGGTAAGGCCCTAGCAGCCAACGGAGGCGCCAATCACGGATTTGCAGATCGCTCCTATAACCGTGTGCAAGATAAAGAGCTGTTAGAAATGCAAGACATGCGTCATTGCCTCTCAATGCATCAGCCATGGGCTTCATTCCTTGTGGAGGGCATAAAAAAGTACGTAAGGCATTTAATACAATACAATTCGATATAAATAAAACCTTTGTAGGCACGAAGGCCGTGTTTGGTACAGTGAGCACCGTGGTCGATTATGGATTGCCTCTACCGTTAAAGATCCACATCCTGAAGAAATTGAGGAACTCAAAAATTTCTACAAGAATCACTACAATGATTCTAACATAAAATTTCCGGAGCACTATCCAACAGGTTGTTTGTTAGGTTGCGTACGCGTAGACGATTGCCTTGCGCAAGAAGAGTACCGTGAAATATACCCTGACGGCGAATCAGATAGCCCATACGTATTTGTTTGCTCTAATCCTGAACAGCTGCCTGTGGTTTTCCCTATTAAGGGACAACATAAAATATGTAAGCTATTCTTCTATTAGTGTTCTCAAAAACAATAAATATACCTATCTACATAATAATTTCAGACCAAATTGATCCTAAGATACATAACGCTGCTTGCAAAACCTTATTACGCCTAAAAAGCACAAAAGGCTAAATATACATACATATATACGTATAAAATTTGGCCAAGATGGGTGCATCCTTAGATCGTAAAAATAATCAAAAAATACCCCATGCTTTAAAAACATATTTAGCGCTAAACATGTGTTTACGATGTATACTTTTTTAATAAAACTGGACAATAAATTTGATTTTTCTAAAGCAGCCATGACCAGCGCTGAGCATGCTTTTTCTAAAGCTTAACGAAAAAATTTTCATGTTAAAATCAGTTGGATTTTATTTATTATTAGTATCCAATGTTAGTTACATACATATATGTACATATATAAGTTTAAAATTGAATATTAGGATACACATTTATGCTTTAATTCACAATAAGTAAAATTTACTTAAAATACGTTAATGCTTTTTTATGAAATTGATGGCGTATAAGTGCAAATTTATCTTATCTCGTATGTTTTTAAAACATTGAGAAACTCCTTCATGTCAAGTTTTGTTAATTTCTGTAATTCTTCAGCCGCCTCATCTCCACTTATAATTTCCGTTTCAGGTGTATCTAGATTGCCCATGCATAATCCCAGCAAATCATCCCAATAGAAAAATGTATCGCATACCAACAGCTGGGTATTGCGTACCATAATCTTTAATGAAGCATTCCTGCGCAACATTTCACGGCGCAATACCAAAAGCTTTTCCTTTCTTTTTAGTGAGATTTGGGACATCTGCGACTCAATAAAAATACCAGTATTTTTTAAACAAGCGCTCTTCCTAAATATTGCATTTACATCGACTTCGTGCACAACTTCAACAAGCAGGATCTGCCTGTCGTGGTGTATCCTGTTTCTATTTCCTATAACAAAAACGCTTTCCAACTGCACATTTGGCATGTTGAAACGTTCCCTAAATAACTGTTCGACAGCTTGCTGTGGCTGTTGATTAGGTGCTACTGGTATATTGTTTATAATTAATTTACGCCTACGTACGACTTTCTCAAGTGTATGCAGTTCCCGTTGCAGAATTCGCTTGCTTTGTTCAGAGTGTTCTAGACGTTCTCGCATAAGTTGGAGTTCTCTTTGTATAGTTTTATATTTATCTTGATCTCCTCCTTCATCTTCATTGTCCTCTGTTACTGCAGTAGAACAAGGAGTACTTTGACGCGATCGTACTTGGTTGATAATATTTTTAGTCACCTCGCTGAGCTCCGACTTCGTGGCGAATGACTTGAGTTTCTCATCAAACATTCTGCTCATTGCTTGTAAAGTTTTACTTGATAAATTAACTTCTGCTTGAGCACTATCATGTACATAATTTTTATTGAGCTGGGAATCAACTGAATTTTCGGTGGTATCGATTAAATCTGTGTTGGAGTTTGGTTGCGAATTTTCGGTGGTTTCAGAGTTTTGTTCATTTTCAGTGGCGTCAGCTCCTGTAACATTGGTGCTTGATGGTGTGCTTTCTTGGAATGCACTTGCATTCATAAAGTTCTGTTCATCAGCCCCAGTCTGTGGCTTGCTTGCAAGTAAGTTCATATTCATTTGTCCAAATCCATGTTGTCTTAGAAGTTTGTACTGCTCATACATTTTGTGTACCTCTGGATGTGAACGTTTCATGTGCTTAATGAAATTCGACGATACATTTTTATGGCCACGTAGCATAACCTGACAGGAAACGCAACGTGCAACGAATATATCACCATTTTCGTTATTGCTTTCGGGCTAGAAATACAAATTTTAGAATAGGATTTTAATTGAAATGATAATAGTGAAAAATCTACCAGCTCGAAGAAAGGCGGGGAAAATAGTACAGCGCTTTCCCCACGACGACAACGCTTGGCTGGTTTGATGTCTTGCTGACCAATAGGAGCATTTTGCGTCTGAGAATAGAACGTCTGTTGCGATGGTGCTAAAAATCCAGAATTTTGCGCTTTTGATTGCTCACACCTATTGTCCGGATAATAAGGGCCAGTACCACCCTCCCATTGGTTCACTTCACCCAACTCGTTGAAATGTCGCTTTTGTCCCGGTGCTGTAGGCACTATGCTTGACTGTCCTATAAACATATCCTCACAATTTTCATATTTAATTGTGGGTTCCATTTCTAAGCGAGTAGCAAAAACTGAACTTATGTATGGCTACAAATACTTTAATTCGACGAGAATTTTATCTTATCGATTTTGTAAAACACTAGAAAACAATTATTTCGGTTTTAACAATGGCGTTTGCGGAGTTGCCAGATGCTTACATAACAGCTTATGAAGGAAAATTATAACAATAGTTGCGGTTTGTCAAACATGACAAAATTTCCCTTTAGCACAAACCTGTTTGAAGGT
>NW_016168389.1:0-19387 GCF_001687245.7 Rhagoletis zephyria | reverse complement strand
ATACAGCCTGCAGGCCAAGACGAAGGCGCTGGACTGTTCCTTTTTAATTAAAGTTTTCGATAGCTGTTATGTAAGACATATAATTTAAAAATTAAAAATAACTATTATTTGCAGATTATTTAGACAAAAATCAAAAATAATTGTTATTTTGTATTTATAAGATAAAAGTCGGAAATAACGGTTATTTAAGGAGTAATCAAATAAAAGTAAAAAAATAATTGTTAAAGAGCGATTTTTTTAATAAAAGCTGTAACTCTTACGGTCCCTGATTTTAATTATCTCGCCACAAAGCTGGATTTTTTTTCAAAATTTTTTGAAACTGTTGAAACGCTTAAATAGTCTGCCAATGTATGGTTTAACCAAAGCAGCCATTTCATTTGCCAGAAACTTGATTACGTCAACCACTTTCAGTTGTGGAAATTTTTGGATCATCTAAGACTTTTGACTCACTGCGCAAGTTGCAAACTACTTCCAATCGTCCTCAAATTTTGCATATCGGAATTTTACTATTAACTTCACGTTTTAGTGGGTGTCTCGATTAAACTTTTTTTGGCTTCATAGTATCCACCCTAATGTATATACATACATGCAAGCGATTACGTTTTTTTAACCTGTAGGTGTGTAAGTATGTTTGCGCGCTTGTGTTGTCACTGAGTTTACACAGCGTGACTTTCAATCGTCCTCGAGCATTTGTTTTGTTTGCTGTTGGTATTAAAAAATTTGTAGCATGCTGCTGTTGCATGTTGTTGTGCTGTGCCTGATTGGTTGCTTATGCATACTTACTATTGTTGTTGTCTTGTTGCCATTGTGCTGTTTGTTAAAATGTTGTCAACTATGTAAAACTGTGTTTCTTAAAATTTATCACAGGCTCAGGTGGCAAGCGTTTGGTAGTAGGACGATGCAAAGTGTTTGGGGAATGAGTTTGCAGTTATGTATTTCATATATATGTATGTATGCATGCTTGTATGTTTATGCAGCACACTTGCATGTCATAACGCTGGCACGTCTTGAAAAATTGTCGAGATTTTTTTTTTGTTCTCAGTCATCCATAAGTGAGCACACATACATACATGGAAACATAACTACACATTTTCTTTTTTAGTAAGTCTTTAGGTTGAATTGGGTTAGGTCAGGTCCTGAGGGATGCTGATATTTAAAAAAATAGTTACATGCTTGCTTGTAGAAAAATAAGGTTTGACACGTCAAATTCTATGCGGAGATTTCGGCAACATGACTTGCAATATAAATAATAATACTATCTATAAGGCGTTGACGTGAGTCAGATGGAATCGTGGAAAATCCTGAAAAATTACAACTTAATTGCATTGGTGCGTAAAGGCAAATCCAGCATGACCAGCACACAATTTACTTAAGAAATAATTTTAATGGATTTTTGAAATCTGAAATCACATTTTGTATGCTACGTAAGTCGAACATAATCGATGAAGCTAATACATGCGCAAAGGAAAAGATAAGATAACTGATATTTGTATAGTTTTTTTTTGGGAAAATTTTGTCACTGAGATTTTGGTTGTAAGCTAAATTTATTAAGAAAATTCTAAATCCAAATGCGTAACGAGTATCTAATTTAAAATACTCGCAAGCATTAAAAAATTGTGAGCCTTGGGCAATGTTACCCACTTATAGTGCTTATCTTAACTTTACGACACTCACATATTGAAAAGATTTGACTTTTTAATTTTAATTAGTGTTATATAAAAGTGCAGCATTTAAAAAAATCAACAAACTTTGGAAAATTTTTCTAGCTTCTCAATTAGATTTCTTAGAAATATTGTGAGTATGCTGTTTTGTAGCCCATTAAATTTTAGTACAAAAAAGTGCAAGTTTGAAGTAGATGAGACTTTCCGTTGATATTTTGCTTTTTTTCACAATGTCAGTCATTTTCTTACACGATTTTTTTTTTATATGGAGAAAATGAGTAAGAACAAAAATTTCCAAAAATCAATATGAAGTCCCAGTTACTTTAAACTTGCAGTTTTTTATACTAAAATTGTGTAGGCTACAAAACTGCATACTCCAAATATTTCTAGCAAATCTAAATAAAAAGCTCGAAATTTGTAAGAAAGTTTGTTGATTTTTATTTACATATATGTTGCACAAACATTGAAACTCGGATTTGTGCGGTTTTATTGAAAAGTAAACTGTACTCTACAATGTAAAAATAAATAAAAATAAAGCAATTAGTCAAATCTTGTCAATATGTGAGTGTCGTATTATTGTGAAACGTACAATATATCTTAAGCCAAAACGAAGAAAATTTAACTACAAAATAATGAAAAAATTGCTTGAGGTTCCGAAAAGCATTCAGGACCACGAAAACAATCCTGAAGAAGCTTTGAGCAAACCGCGACACATTAAAAGAAAAATAAATGAATAACGAATCCTTTAACCCTTTGTCTACCGCCCTTAGTAGGCTGATCCCGTTACACTCAGCACATACGGATCTCTCTTTTTAGGGATTCGGTAAAATAACTAATATACCATTTATCGGGCAAGTGTTCATCAATAGTATCTATATGTTTGATGAATGTATGTATGTAGGTAGTATGTATGTATATTAAAAAATAATTCCAAGAAAAATTACACCTGCCACGAAGTGAAAGTGTTGCACTTCTTCGTATAAACTTTTCAGTCAACCGCTAATTCTTACTGTTTTTCAATTCGTGTCTTTTTCTCTGTTTTCAATAGAGAATTTCAACACTTTTCCATCCACCAGAGTAGGTGTTAAAAATACTCTTTCTTCTAATCCATTTGATTTATGGCCAGCTTAGGCTTAAGTGCAGTCAGTGGCTGTTGCCCATGAGAAATTGCCCATGTAAATGACCAGCAAACTCAACAACATTGAAGAAAACATGAAAAACGCATTTAAAAGCAATTAATCCTACCAAAGCTAGTTTGCCACAAATGCGCGCAAAGACACTTTAGAAGGCAACTAGCCAAAGTCGCTGCGCGAGTATTAAAACAAAGTAAGTACTTACTCTTACTTTCTGACTTTTCGACTCAACGACGCTTTCACATATAAATCAAGCAAAGCAATGAATGCACAATGGCAAGGGGGGAGAGGAGCAGGCAGACGAATGTGAAATCAAAACCACTGTTTTTTTTTGTTTTTTTNCGCTGCGCATGTGAAAAAAATTACAACGCAGTTTGAGTATGTATATAAAAAATGCAATAAATTTATCAGCTTACCAAAATCTATTGAACCATAAAAATACGCGCTGCAGTTGGTCACATAAAATCAGTGTTAACACCTACTACCCGTTTTTGTGTTCATTTGTGTTTTTTTTTGTTTTCAATTTTTTCTACAATAAATGCTGCTGGCCATACTTCATCGTGGTTGAAGTTGAATTATGGTTTTAGCTGATTTATGCAAATCTTGCATTTGTGTATGTGGCTCGGCGGCTAATCTCTGCGTGAATGCATTACTTCATTGCATTAAAAAGTCAGCAAGAGCATGCAACGGAATGCGAATGTGTGTGAATGCATATGTGTATGTGTGTCTTTGATTGTCCCTGAATGCATGTACGCATTGTATGCATAAGCTATAAATCAACTTTATTATTATTGTTGTTATTACACATTTAAATTGAATTCAAATGAACTGCTAGCAATGTTGGTGGCTTAGGTAATCAACTTAATTAATTGCAGCAAATTAAGTTACCCGTTTATATGTATGTATGTATGTGGGCAACAATGCAATTACAAAAATAGCAAAATGCTAATATTCCCATAATTTCTGTTCAGTTGCTGTTTACAAATGGTTAAAATTAAAAAAAGAAAAAAAAATTAACGAAAAATGCAAATGCAATGCGCATATTGGAGATTTTTTACATAATTCGAATAAACTTATTTCGTGTAATCATAACATCAAATAATCTGTAATTATATAATATTGGGTGTTATAAAAAGTTTGAGTAAATTAAACAAATGAACTTAACTAATTTCGAATTGCATAAATTTTTTATAATTACTCCCCCAGCATAATTATGCAAATAAGTTGTTTGTTTTAGTTAAAAATCATTAAAAATTATTTTATAAATACACATCGTTGTTTAAGGTACAAAACCGCGTATCGTCGTTCCGTAAAATCTCGTAACTGGCATTTGTGCCATAAAAGATATTTGCTCGCCGGAAGCTCTTGACATCAAGCCATTGCCTGAAATGCAAAATAACGTAACAACATCGTCACTGAAATGCATTAATTCGTAACTTATAAAAAATTCAAAATTCACTTTTTGATTGCTATGATGGATTTCATCGAATTACAACTGCCCACATCGTTTTATTAAAAAAAAAATAGTCACGACTTTTTCCATTTCAGTGACGACGTTATTACGTTATCTTGCATTTCAGGTGACGATATGTAGATTAATATATACTGAAGTGAGATGAATCCTATTTTTTATCAAACTTGGGGGTTTTTTGGTACGAAAATTTTATTTTTTATATCTTGTTTTTATTTAAAGAACCGCACGATGGCACTACAAACGAAATCTATACACATGGTTACCGGCAAGCTCGTCACACAGATCTCAAGACATTTTTTTTTAGGTAATTTTAGGCAAAACTGGCGTTTTTTTATATTAAAAAGCCGTCAGCATAAAAAATATTAAAAATCAACGCAATTTTGCAGTAGCTTAAAACTTGCACTTTATTATACTAAAATTTAATGGGCTATAAGACTGCATACTCAAAAAAAATTAAAAAATTTGTTCATTTGTAATGTACTCATTTTACACAGAAAAATTCATAACTCAAATTGTTGTAGAGTGCACCCCATAATACTATACTTAAATAAGGCGCAATACTCAGAGCTACCATTGTGATTTTTTTTTTAATTTTTTTTTGAGATGGCATATTTTCTAAAACTAATTTTTTTTTATCAAAAAATTTGTATGTGAAAAATTTTTCAAGAAAAAAAATGTTTAAGTACTTCCTTTCATAGAGAATTTTGATGTGTGTATGTGTGATCTTTTTTCAAATTTTTTCCTCGCCCTGTTCTCGAGATATTTGGGAAACTATTAAATCGATTTGTTTTTGTTTTTGTGCTACAAAGTTTCTAAAAATTTATTAATCACGTTCAAATTTCATATTTATTTATTATTTATATTTATGCATCAACCCTAAAAATTGCAAACAAATCAAACACACGAAGTGTGAACCCCGTCCGTTTTGGTATGGAACGCCCCATATACAGTTATAAACTTCGTGCACTAAATTTCAGAGAAATGCCCAAAATTCTTTCAACCCACGAAAACGAATTTATTTGCATTACAAATGTAGAACTTTCTTGTTATTAATTACAAATAATTGTGTTTGCTTATAACAATTTTAAGTTTTCTACCAAGATTGTTTAGCATAAAGCAGGAGTGTGCATACTTTAATCACTTATATGCCCAAGAAATACATACATACATACATATAACCGGAGGGTTTACCAATAGTAATTAAATTGATACATAAACATTAAACCCAAAACTTTACCAATTTCAAGCAAACACGCAGATCAGCAAATATTTGTTTGTAGCGCATATATCTTGAAATTTATTTACCCATAGAAATGTGTGCGAGTATTTAATGCAAATATGTATGTACGAATACCGCTAATAAGCACTACGTCTCATCAGCTCAAATTGATATCAGGCAATCAGCTTAAATTGCCTATGTGGCACACACACACACACAGGGGAAATTTATCTACATCAAAATAAATACACTTATACTATACATCAGACATTCCTCAATCCGATTGTACATACGAACAACATATACTATATACATATCTACAATTCAAAATGCTTGTTTAAATCTCTGCTCCAGCCGTTTATCCTCGAAATCCGTCAGCCTTGCCGTTGCCACTACCGTCGACAGGCGCATTAGCAGTTATTTATGTTAAGGCATCGCCAGCTTTACATGTGCATATATGCAAGTATGCAACCAAGCCTGTGTAAATATGCCTGTGTGTGGGCGTTTGTTGTATCTGTCTACCTGCAAGTGGTTGCGTTTAACTTAAGAATTAATTAACAACAAAACATCACGTGGCAAATTATGCAAATATACTCATACCTCACATCAACTTGTGAATTTAACGGCAAAGACATCACTTGCAGCAGCAGCTCACTAGATATGTCCTAGCTCATAGCTAAGGGTACTGCAGCGATTGAAGTGTTGCTGCAGCAATGTGAACTACACTCGGAATAATTAGGGAAAGTAGGCATTATGTAGCGTTTACTCTATTTTGTGGAAGAACACATAAGGGAATCACAAATTCATGGCATACTGGCTGTGGGTGGTGGAAGTCTTCAGTGAGAGTGCTAAACAAAAGCAAAGTAATGTGGTTCGAGTTCCTTGCCCTGGAACCCAGTACAGAATATATCTGTGTCTGTCAAAACCGATAATGCTGTTAAGGTGACAAACAAGAAGAAGAATAACGCACTAACATGTTGTGTAAGCGCCAATCAAGTATCATAAAATAGTCAACAGAAAGCCAGTTGTCTAACTTGTGTAAGAGGCCATGGTTCCAGGCTTTGTTGAAGGCTAAACCGAACTGAGGAGGATGGTTTCATTCGCAGAAGTCCACGTAAGTGGAGAAATCTTTTGATTGCCATTCACCTTGGAGTAGCCAGAAGTGATTCATTTGCTTACGGTTCAAATCGAAATTCACTGCGTCCAGATATTTACATATATCTCCGTATCATCCGGGTATGACCGAACACACGTTTAGAAGCGAGCTAAAGTACGAAGGCGTAAAACCAGCCCAATAAAATTTTCTTTTGATGACGACCACGGCAAACTTATAAAGAACTATGATTTGAGGATATGCACTGAAATATGCGGACTCTTAATGTGGAAGGTACCTGACATCATTGCCATCCAATAAATACGGTGGCCGGGGCAAGGCAAGGTAAGCATGGCCTTGCGACATCTAATACAGTTGCCACGTAAAGGGGCGAAAATTCGGTGATGGATTTGTGGTTGTAGAGAGACTCCGTCGTCGGGTAATGGCGTGCACCCTGGTTGACGAACAACACCACGGCCGAGGTCATCTCGCTCATCTTCGCCCATGCCCCGACGGAAGTGAAGGACGACACGTTCAAAGATCTCTTCAGGGAGCGCTTGGGGCGTTCATATGAGCGCTCTTCTCGACATGATATCAAATTAGTACTTGGTGATTTCACTGCCAATATGGGCAAGGAGGGGATTTTTAGAACCACAGTCAGAAAATTCAGCCTCCACCTAGAGAATTTTGATAACGGACTAAAGCTGATCGACTTCGCCGAGACCCGAAACATGGTATATTTGCAGTACTAGGTTCCAGCATAAAAAGATACATCAAGATCCATGGCTAACTCCAGAACGAAAACCGAGAAACCAAATCCATCACGTTGTGATATACGGAAGGCACCCTTTCAGTATTTTAGACGTACGTACACATCGAAGGCAAAATATCGACTCGGACCACAGAAAATATGCCATAACAACATACGGCCATTTTATTCGCCACTCAACCCTCACACCTGCTCTCTGAGAGCACTCCGAACATACGAGGAGTTGGACCACATTTCCCGCTCATTAACTACAGCCACCGAAGAAGTAGTCGGATTTCAGCGAGCCTGAAACAGAACTGGCACGATGAGTGATGTCACGAGTTTTATCAGAGCGATGGCCGACTTAAGGGAACGTATCAAGACCAGAAACCGATATCCAGAACGTACTTAAATTATGGAACACTTTTAACACTATTGAATGGCAGCTTATAAGGTGTATGCATCAACTCCTTTGCAGAATATGGTCCGAAGAAGGCGTGCCCGACGACTGGAATTTATTTGTGCTCTGCCCATCATAGACCAGGTATTCACAATACGCCAAATCTTCGAAAAGACCCGCGAAAATAGGATCGACACACACCATCTATTTATTTTTCGATTTCTAAGCTGAACGAAAATAAGTTGTCTTTATGCTGCAATGTCTGAATCTGGTATCCCCGCCAAAATAGTACGGCTGTGTAAAATGACGTTGACACAGTTCCGCCCGAATTGGGAAGGACCACTCCGAGTCGTTTGATAGACACCAAACGAGGTTACAGAAAAGATGAATCCCTTTCATGTGATTTCTTTAATCTGTTTTTGGATTGCTAGGGATAATAAGAGTTAACGAACTGAATCGCTCAGGCCCATCACTTTACAAGAGATGAGTCTGCATTTTTTTTGCGCTTTGGCGATAGCGAATACAGCAGACGATTTAACGTTGAGCTGTAAGAAGTTTACAATGCTATAGACATAGTGCAGCGAATTAAAATTCAGCGGCTACGCTGGCTAGGTCATGTCGCTCGAATGGACACCTTCACTTCCTTTCTGAAAGTATTCAGAAGTATCGCAATCTTGGTAACAGAGGACGAGAAAGATGTTTTAATTTTGGAAATTCGCTCTTATTTTTTTCACAGTGTATGTGATGAACTCTACATAGTTGCGGAACTGATTACCAAGCAAAGTAATTAATGTTACCATTTCCTTCGCCTTTATAAGAGCAATCATAGTAAAAATACCGGAACAACAAGCTTGTAAATACGTATGTATGTATATACATACCATATGCATACATATCGATGCATGCCTGTGCATACTATATGTAGATATGTAAATCGTGTGCACAGGCATTTATAAAGGTGTCTGGAAGTGAGCATTTAGTGATGACTGAATTTTAGTGCATCAATTATATGAGACGGAAATTATGCAAATAAACACATCCATACATACATATGTACATAAATACATACATATGCACATGCACATATTGGGCAAATAATATGCATGTATCTATTACAAGGCGGCATACACTAGGCGTCAACTGAGTTGGAAGAGACACACTTTCAAGTGTCATACACTTGTGCCACAGTTGTTGATACATATGTATGTATGTATGTATGTAACTGCAAAAAGAAACTAAATGAAAAACTGCAATGAGAAAATACAAAACAACAACCATGAAATTCCAAAAAAAAAAAACACTACAAAAATCAACAAAAAAGAAAATGCATGGGAAATGAAGTGCTACATAGAAGTGCAGCTAGACGCGGCGCAACTGTGTCACATTTTCACAACTCATCCAATTACCGACAGGACAGCAGAAATGCTCGCATGTAGTAGCAGTGGCATACACGTTCGAGAAAAATACTCTTGCATGGCTATGTACATATAATGGAAATGTAAATGAAAGTAGCATTCAAGTGAGTAACTAGATGTGTCACTATGCCGCCTGATGCTGTCAAACGAATGAATGAATGTATGAATGCTTCTAAGAGTGGGCTAGGAATATCTAATGTACCTCACACTGACTTTCTGCTCACACTCAAATGTGCTAAGATATACATACATACGTTTGGCACATTTGTATGTTAATATTGGAGTTACTAACTATTTGTGCAGACTTCAGTGCTTTCATAATCAACTCATTGACAGTGTCGGCATCCAGTGTTTGATGCAGCGTTCGCTAGCGACAAACGTCGAGTGGCAAATAATTTTGGTTAAACACTGCTCCTTTTGCTGTCACATGTGGATAGGTACCCGTACATATGTAGAAGGATTATGCAAGAGTTTGCACTTGCAACGCATTTAATTCCCTTAAGTATGCTATATAATAACTTTTGCATATTGACAAAGCGGCAAATGCAATAAAATATGAGGTGCGTGTGGCATGTTGCATCATGGCGAATTCGCTCTCACATCTACATATGTAGATATATAAAAATGTACTTGCATTCACATACATACATACCAATCACATTACTACATATTCATCTGCTACAGCTCTGGCGTAGCTGAAAGCTCTTTTGCTTAGATTAGGATATGCTGATGCAGAATGATGCGATTTAATGGATTGGAATGTATTTATTTACTTACCTACTCACTACTTGTTTTTGACAAAGTTTGCAACGAACTTAATTAAGTTCAATTAAAAATCAAGAAAATAAACTACAGTTACGAGTTGAGCTGGTACTTCCGTTGCTTTTCACAAGTCTGTGCAGCTATACATACCTATACAAAGCGAGTTGAGGAAACTAGAGGAAGTTCGCCATTCGTTTAATAAAATTGTTAGCACATAAACATACAGACTCACTACATAATTTTCTGATGCTGCAGTTAATGAAAAGTGAATAGATAATTAAAGAGACTCAATTCATATTTGATGCTTAAATAGATGTGGCAGAATCGCTGCGTTTTCAAAATTTACTTTCTTTTAAGCAAAATAAATTTAAATCGTGTATCTATATCTATACCTACTAATCTATATATTATTACGCGAACATAAATTTTGCCACCGCTCGATTTCAAAACCAAGAACACAATTGGAAAGGTATTTTTTCTGTAGATGAGGAGAGTTTTTATGGTTAAAAAAATGGTTGAAAATTACGGCCAAAATCGTCGTTTTAAAATTTGCATATTTGTGTATGGCTTTTGTTGGAACCTCTTCAATTTGAACTGTTTTCGCATTTAGTTTTACTTTGTATTTGAAATTAAACTTTGTAATACAGATAAATGTGATGATGAAGAAATAAATGATAACGATGAGGACAAAAAAAGAGATAGAAAAAGTGAAGATAAAGCTGAAAACGGAGACAATGAGGAATACATAATAATTAGGTTCACTGAAAGAGTAAGCAAATTAATTGTAAGTTTTCGATAGGAATCGAAATAAATTCAGTCATAAAGGTTACCGAAATTTATCGAATCATCGAAGTTAATAGTTATCGAAGTTTATCGAGTTATTCATGCTTATTGAGTTATCGGAAAGTATTCACATTGATCAATCTTCATTGAGTTGTCGGAATTTATAGACACAAAAACCTAGTTGCCGAAATTTAGGACAGTTATCGAGCTATAAAAACTTACCGAAATTTGTTACGTTAAAGAAATTTATCAAGTTATCGATATTTATTGAATTATCATTATTTATCGAGTTATCGTAACGCATCGAGTTCTTTCAACTTACGGAGTTATGGATAAATATTGATCTATTGAAATTGGTCGATTTATCGAATCGAAATTTATGGAATTTTCAAAATTAATCGATTTATCGAAATTTCAAGGTTATATGAGTTTGTCGAGTTATCAATGCTTATCGAATTTTATCGCTTTAACAGAGTATAACAGGTTATCGAAATTTTTCGATAGTTTTCAAAAAATGTGGAGCTGTCAAAATTAAAAATTTATAAAGGCAGGTATCCAAAGATATATACATTTTTGAGTTATCGAAATTTATCGAGCCCTCGAATTTCACAGTTATCGAAATTAGCCGAGTTATCGAGTCTTGTTGGGTTATCGGATTTTAGTGTTTTAGAAATTCATCGAGTTATCGATATTTGTCAAACTATTCAAATTTATAGATAAACTGGAATGTATCAGGTCAATTCCAGGACCTGCCGCCGTCCTCAAAAGACCTTCAAAGATATAAATAATTGTAGGCACGTTTTAGTTCCAAAGCAGAAGATTTTGCGGTAAGTAACTTTGTACCTTATAAGTTTAGCTACATGCTCAATTCGAAAACCTCTCCAAGGCTAATAAAAACTAGAAAAACGGTCGAATTTCGACAGTTATGGCACTCTAGTAATTATTATTTTTTTGAGCAATAAATTAAACTTTGTAATAAATCATTAAAAAGAATTTTTTTAAATAAAAGTTATAAGTTATAACAATTAACACTTTTCTTAAGAAAGATTGTTTAAAACTAAACTTCTCCAGTGCCTACAAGTAAAGATATAACCCCGGTGCTTGAAGAAAATCAGTGCGCCTATTCTAGTGAATGGGGTGTATTTCTCAAGTGAAGTTGGTTTAAATAAAAAAAAAAAACAACATCCGTTGTTTAAACAAGTTTTAGATCGACCCATTTTATTTATACCACTATTTGCAGTCGCAAAATGTTTACCTTTCATACTTTGAATCTAAATTATTTTACTTAAATATAATTTTATTTTTCGCTTATTTAATCAACTGTGAAGGCACAAGCAACTACAAACACATGCGCATAGTTATGGCATCAACGAATTTGTCAGACATTTACCTATTTAGTAAGTTAGTTACCATAGATCTCAACAGTGTAATCAATGCCTTGATTACGCGCGGATTTAATGTGCAGAGTTACATTTCGGTAACCGGGGCCACCTTGGCGTATCTGAGCATAGCCACCATTCTTGCGCTTGTGATCGATGGCAACCACCTGGCTGATGACGTAGGGATTGTAAGTGTTCTGAAGAGAAAGATATGTATCGTTAAAAATCAGATGTATTTTTTCCAATAAAATATTAAAACATCTTTCTACTAAAATTTCGGTTTTCATATACGCGGAGATTTATAATCTACTTGCCTTAACCGGGAATTTAACATTCACAGAGAACTTGCGCAAGAAAACGGATTTTTTCACCACCTGCGTGCGATAGAGTAGGCGATCGTAGTAGCCGCGTTGTCCCCAGGTGCTGTTTGTGGCCAAGCTGGTGGCGACCAGCGCTACCAGAACAGCGAACGAAACGAGTGCAATTGTTGTGCAGGTCTTCATTGTTGGAATTAATTAATTTTCGTTATGATTCGTTTTACTTCACTTGCGAATAGTTCAACGACTGTTGCATTACTGTTGTTCCATGAAAAGACACCTGTTTCTTTTATGTGTTCATAACAAAATAAGAACCACTTTGTCGCCATATGTACATACATACATACATACATATATCACCCCGCGTAGCCGCCCGGAAGTCTGTTGATAATATTTGTTTTTCATACTCGTGGAAATATTCGTATTTACATTCTCCACAAAGTTGTTTACTTATTTATTTATCCACTTAAAGTTTTGTTAATTTTGATAAAGAGAATTTGTTGCAATTGCTTATCATTTTCTTAAGCCCTTTTCTACTTAAATGCTTCCGAATTGCTTTCACTTATTATTTCCAAGTTAAATGTGATTTCTTTATTATAGCCACATTTCTGCGAAATTTTACGTTCAAGATATATACAAAAAAGTACGAGTATTTACTTAAGTCTGAAATTGTGCATATCTGAGAGGTGCTCTAGAGCAGGCCTTCCCAAACTTTTTCACCGCAGCACCCTTCTTGTGCTAAAAAAATTCGCGGCACCTGGACTCTTCAAATGTCTACGAAGTCTAGTATTCAAAGTGCTGCCTTCACTGATGTCCAGAAGGTTTTCAAAAGCTTAATTTATCATCCCAGTATGTTTACTTTTGGGGTCACATGACAATGGGTTCATTATCTAGCTGTAGACAGAGTCAATGTTGGAAAACTATTCGACAACGGTTTTTTCTAAACCTTCCAAGTTAACGCTGGTAATGCGCATTAACGCTAAGAAAATAACTTTTATCAGTTTTCTCAGCGCTAACTTCGAAGTTACATGCGTTTTTGTGATTTACTTTTGCTTTATTTATGGAGTTTTCATGCAAATCGCTAGACATTCTAAAAATATTCTAAAAAACCAAAGATGTATTGAAATTTCGTAGGCCTCTGTTAACTTCGCAGCGTCATCCAATATGGGTTTTAATTGTAGTGGCGGCATCTTCCTAGTCACCAGGGAATATCGAGGGCTCATATAGTGACTTCTCGTGGCGTTTTTTTGCCTTTTGCTTCATCCTAGAAATCACTCCTTTTGTCGATAGTTTTAAAAAATTTCGTCGCTAGTGGTGTAAACCTCAAGTACTTCGCTCATCAAAAGCTCTTCTACACACGTGCGCGAAGCTGCTGCGTTTGATACGAGTTTGATACGAGAACAGCCCAGCTAACAAAACATCCGAAAATTAATCCGAAAACGGAATAAACCGAAAATGGTTGAGAAAAGGGTACGTTTTCGTCCATTTTTCTGATTCAATTTTTCGTTGAAAAACGTACTGGGGAACTACACTTAAAAGCGAAATACACCACACAAGCGGCTTGACAAACCAAGCGAAATATCCCTTTGCTGCAAGCCATTTGTGTTGTGTATGGGGTTTGACGAGCTGCCGAAGGCGATTTTAATAAAAAACTAAATTTTTTGACTTTCTGACCGACATGTTGAAATTTGCCCGCACCACTAGCATACTCAAGCCACTAGCGGCACCCCAGGCATACGCTCGCGGCACCCACTTTGGGAAAGCCGGCACTAGAGCGTATGAAGTGTAGTGAGTCATATTATTTTTTCTTGAATACATCTGCACCTACATACATAACTACTTGAAAATATCGGAAGTTATACTTTGGCAGCTTTTGGCAATGTCTTAATAATCACATAAATTTGATGATTGCATTGCTATATACAAGTAGGTATATATGAAACTTATAGAGGATTCACAAGACGTGTTAAGCATCATAATCAGTGTTGCCACAACATTGTTTTATTTTTTTAAGGCCCGTATGCAGTTCCCAGGGAAAATCACCAGAATTTATTAGGTTAAGGTTTTCTTTTGTCGTTCTTCCATATAAAAATAAATTGTGTTTATTCGTTTTATGGAAGAAAATGGGACAAACCAATTTTTAAAAAGTCAACGGCTATTTTTAGCCAATGAAAACTTGTATTTTATTCTACTAGAATTCAATGGTCTGCAAAACTGCATACTGAAAATTTTTCTAGGAAATCGAATTAAAAAGCTCGACATTTTTACGAAAGTTTGTTGATTTTTTTTTAAATAATTGCACAAAGCTTGAACCTTGGATTTACACGGTTGTTAACTACCTCCTTAAGGCGGGGGTGCTGCGGGGTCTGGTGCATTTTGTCGGGTTCCTTCTCGGAAAGAGAACTATTCTATCAGAACTTGGGGATGGTTCCATTACAAAGTGTGTGACCAGAGGCACTCCCCAAGGGTGTATTCTATCCCCTTTACTATGGAATCTAACCGTTAACGCCCTACTTCCTTACCTAAAGTGCACCGGCTGTCAAGTCGTAGCGTACGCTGATGACATAGCAACCGTGGCAACGGGCAAACATCTGCAGGTCCTGAGCGAGTTATTATTTGAAAGCACACTCAGTCTGGTAAACATAAAATTCCTATATTTAAACATTCCATCCTGAACGGGGTGGCACTTACTCTCTCAACCGAGGTTAAATACCTTGGAGTTATTCTAAACAAGAAACTAGACTGGAAGCGGTACACTGAAGACTAATCCAGGAAGGCCAATACCACCCTGTAAGCCTGTAAGACAGCTATAGGCAAAAAAAAGGGGCATAAAACCACATATAGTACACTGGATGTACACGGCAGTGATAAGACCGATCTTTTTGTACGGGGTCATCGTATGGTGGCCTGTGCTAAACAACACTTTGTCCAGAGCCAAGGTGGAACGTGTGCAGATGACGGCTGTCATGCTCGTCACGGGATCACTGCCTACTGCACCCACCAAATTTCTGGAAATAATGTTAAATCTTCTCTATGGCACATTTCGGGCCGGCTGCAGTGCGGCCAGATTAAATACGATCCAACCGCAAAAGTACTTGAAACTCTACCGAATAATCTACGACGGTAAGATTATACCGCTCCTCTAATATGATTGGACAACAGATTCTCCACAAGAATCCCAGGGAGAAACGAATGCGAAGAGGCCCAGGATCCACGGCTATATATACAGATGGCTCCAAGCTTAACAAAATAGTGGGTAGCGGGATTTACTCTGACTAATTCTAAACATCAGTTTTTGCTTACCAGACCATTGTAGCGTTTTTCAAGCAGAGCTAAACGCCATAATGGAAGCGGCTCAGTGGCTCATAACCTCCACCCCTCCAGGATGGTCTATCGCTATCTATTCTGGCAGCCAGGCTGTTATCAAATCTCTCAAATCTAACGGAACAACGTCCAAAGTAGCCATAGAATGCGGGAAAACTCTCAACATGCTGGCATCAAAATGCTCCTTGAATGTTTTATGGGGCATTCCTGGCAACTGCTTAGCCGACGATCTGGCAAGGAGGGGGACGGAAATATCTGAAGTCAACTCTGTTCAGAATGCGAGAATACATCTAACGTCCTGCAAACACAGACTAAAGGTTGAACTCATCGAGAAGGTAAATACCAGATGGGCTGTGGGAAACCACCTACCATACTAACAAACAAATTTGGCCGAGGATTGATGCTAAGTGATCAACAGATCTCACTCGGCTGGACCGCTCCTCCCTCAGATATGTAGTCGGGGTAATCACCGGACACTGTCTGATGGGTAAACACGTAAAAAGGTGAGGACCGCAACCAATTCTTCCACAGGTACTTTCTAGATTGTTTAACCGGCTTAAACTCGGCAAACGTCCTCGGCTTTTTGTGCTATAAAAAATGCTCTCGGTGGTCCAATTACTAAAGAAGGGAAAGAAATAAATGACTTCGGCCAGTGGCATCACAACGGGCTCCTCCAGTCTACGTGTGCTCCGTGCTCTGCGCCTAACCTATTGTCACAGTATATCTTTCACAATAACCAGCTACTGGAGGCTACTGTTGGCTAAACAACTTCGTTACAATCTTCAATGCGTTTTCTTCGGCGTATGGTTTCTCAGGCCACAAACATACATATGTATGTAAAAATGTGGGTATACACTCTTTAAACTCGTTTTACAACAAGATGTTGTATTTTATTACACAGCCGATTATTTTGAATGTCTCCAGCATATTTAGCAGCATAAATGCGTTGGACTAAAAGCTACCGTTTTGTGAAAGTCATGATAAAGTGGTGATACTCAAAGTAATCCCGAATGCATTAGTGAATTGTTAATAAGAAAGTTAACAAGATCTTTCACTAAAAAGCATTTATGTATAAAGCTATGGATCGAAATGGAGTGAGGTATATGTATGCGTTCATATTATGAGAATGGTGCTAGTGCATACATTCATAAACGAGTAATCTTCAAATTGCAGCACGTTTTGATCGAAGCAAAAATGTGAAAAAGTAACTAAGAAAAAGCCGACAACTCCGCGCTGCTTCTGCTGTTTCTGCTGCTTCTGCTGCAGTTCAACTTGGCCGGAAAGAGGTGTGCTACGACTACTGAAATTAAGATAATTGCCCAGATACAAGCAGCAATGCGGCGACGGGGGCAACGCCACAGTCAAAAGGAAAAGCAATGCAGCAACCACATGCATGCTGCTGCACCATTCACGGCAAGGCAACAGCGGCGGTTTTAACAAATTAAACTCACGCCATGTTGCAACAACGGCGGCAACAGTGGCGGCACTCAACAGCTGTCAACGCGCATGTGATGGCCTTTCAGGCAATTATCTACGCCAACGGCCAGCAAGAACAACCAACCATTACGGATATGACGCGTTGCCAGAAATCGAAGCATACTACAACGATAACAACATCTGCACAACACAATACTATAGTTTTGGCATAAATAGCATAAGTAAGCGGTAAGCGAGTGCTTCGTTCGAAAGCCAGCCATTGATGGTTGCGCATTTAAGGTCAGCAAACGGCTGCCGCGACAGCAAACGCTTGCAACAACATCGTCGACAGCAGCATTCATAGCAAAAACATGTGTGTGTGTGTATATATATATGCAGGTATGTTTGTATAAAAAGTTATAAAATATTTTTATAAATAGTTTAATAGCAAGGAATTTCAATTGGATTAACTGGCTGCTATGTCGTGTAGAGCTGCTGGCATGCGATTTTCTGTGCGTGTATGTGTTTATGTTGCAACCCATGTGCGCTGTGTCATGTCAAGCATTTATTTAGAAGCATGCTGGAACAGCAGCCGACCAGGCGCACAATTCTTGCTGCAACCAACAAATCATGGCATGCAACATGCAACGTGCATTCGCAAAGTCCATTCGAAATGGAGCGGCTGTTATATGTATGTAGAATATGTAAAGAGAGAAGCGCTTTGAAAGTGGGCAGGGTATGTAGGAAAAGCTGAGACATTTTTCTTGCCTCCTCCAGGGGGTACACACTGCCTGATAATACATACAATTCCCACTGATAGGCATACATGTGCATTTCGCAGATTCGCTGCACTCAGAAAAACTTTACTACGAAATTTTTGTTATATATATATTATATACATATGTATATATGCATATTAACGGCTGTGTGGAAGATACAAACATACATATCTCAGTAGCCAATTCGAAAACGCCCTATCTTAGAAAATTTTTCAAGAGCGCCCTACCTCAGAATTTCATTGAAGAACGCCCAATTTCAGAATTCGTTTTCAAAAATGCCCTATCTCAACATATTTTCAGTTGAAATAGGGCATTTTTGAACCAAATTTGAGATACGGCGTCTTTCAGTCAAATTCTCAAATAGGAAGCTTTTGTAAAGTTTTCTGAGATAGGTCGTTTTCGAACCGGCAGACATGTCGATTTTCCACTCAGCCATCGATATATACCGTCACTAGACACGAATAAAGGCGCGAGCTCAAAAGCTGACGGCGAAAACAGACGCATAAAAAAACTTTAGCGTCAAAAACTCTTAGCATACTTCGCCGAAAATTTTCATAAGCATCTTTTTTCGCAAAATTTTTTTACGCGCTTTTTTCGCCGTCAAAACACTATCGCGCCTTTATTCGTGTGTAGTGACGATACATTTATGTGAAATATATATATACTAGCAGACCCGGCGAACTTCGTCCCGCCCAAAATTTTTATATATTTTATTGAAACTTTTTGGTCCAACATTTTCACCAACAATTCACGTTTACGATTTTCATTGGCACATTTGTCTGCTAAGATTAAGGTTTGGTGGTCATTTGCCGCTTTAAATAACCTAAGGAAAGTGCTATATCCGTTCTTGAAATTCTCCAGTTGTGCGGCATTTAATAGCACGGTTATTCGCAAAGCGAAATAAATTTTTTCCGCTTCACTTCCTGGCGGCAACAATGACCCGGTTCTATAGTGAATGTCCTAGAAGCTTTACAGTATAGTAGGTGGCAATTTAAAATCGGTGCGAATCATTATTCTACAGAAATGCAATATACATATACTTAATTCAGACGAAATACCTTAAAAGTTTGAACGCATAATAATATTGGAAAATCACATCCATTGGGCCAATTGCAACGCAGGAGCGTTCGATATACTCAATGGTGCAACATGTCGATTTAATCTGACCTCCACGGCCCCTTTTCTCACTTGGCTATTTTTAGTAATAGCTCGACTTCAGCACCATTTGGCAGCACGTTTTTGCAATAGTATTGCATACATATTTAAAACATTAGCCAAATCGGATCATAAATAAGATTTTTAGTAATAACTCAACTACAGCGCCAACTGTCGGATTAAATTGTGAAACTAAACCATCCAGAGACCCACTCAAATACACAAAAAGTTTCGTTAAAATCCGTACAACCATTTATCACTCACAAACACACCTACAGAAGAATAAAAAAATTCATTCGAAGATAGCTAAAGGTCAGTACGTTTGTAGG
>NW_016168388.1:4214-19388 GCF_001687245.7 Rhagoletis zephyria | reverse complement strand
TCCGTGTAATGTGTAATGAGCGTCTGTTGCATTCAATTAGTTGATTTGTACCATCACCAGCGCCACTCCGCTCCACAGCTGCGTGGGCGCCTACTCCGGGGACGAGTTGAGCAGTGGGTTCCCTCTGCTTTGGCACAGCTGCCAGCCAGCCAGCCATCCAGCCATCCAGCCATACAGCTAGCCATTCATTCGAGATGCTTGATGTGGTCGCCTGCGGTTTTGTGATTTGACAACGTTGAGTAAATTAGACGCTAGCCAGTGCATACAAATCTCGCTTTCAAATAAACTTAATCACTAAAAGCACACAAAAACGAACGAGTGGTTGCAGAAATAAATGGAGTAGCGTAATAAGTCATGCAAAATTACGTTTTCGAAATTATTTTATTTATGTAAACACGAAATGCTGCTGGAAAGCTTTAACGTCTAGAATTTTCGATGTGTAAAATTCGCGTTAATCCTGCAGAAAATATGTAACTGCGATCTGTTCGATTTACAAAAATGGAGTGTCAAAGTAAAGCGAACTGGTTTTATTTTATTTTTTTCTTAAGAGTTGCCACCTTTTAAATAATTAAACTCAAGTTATTTAATAATCAATTCCCTCAGAACCACATCATTCGTTCGATTTTCAAAAATGTGGTGTCATACTAAAGGGCTAAGGGTGTGGATGTTCCGTAAGGTTTTACTTTTTCGAAAAGAGTTGCCACCTGTTAAAAATTAAACTCAAATTATTTAAAAAGTTAAATCAATTATTAGTTATGGGTATTAATCGAAATGGGTTTTGCAAAGGCTTTATAACTTAACTATGTATAGGAGGGTTACCACATGTTAAAAAAATGTAATTCAATTTTAATTAAAGGAATTTGGTATGGGTGTCATACAAAAGAGGTTTAAGAAGGTAGTAGTTTGAAAATATTTTGAAGAGGGTTGCCACCTATTTGAGAAGTCGAATAAAATTATTTTATAAAAAAGTTATATGAAATATTAAAAATGGATGTCAAATGAAAGAGATTTAAGAAATATTTAGTTAGACAATTTATAATATTTTTGATGTATTTGAGGGTTGCCCCCGTTTAAAAGGTTAAATTGAAACTATTTAATAAATTAAATGAACTACTTAGCGATGGTTATCAATGGAAATGGGTTTAAAACCCTTCATTCCAGAACTATATTTAAAAGGGTTGCCACGTGTTTGAAAAATTAATTTCAACTTAATTCATCAGTTACTTTAAGTATTTTTAACAATGTCAGACGAAAAATTGTTAAGGAAATTTCAGTTCGAAAATTACTTTTAAGAGAGTTGCCACCTGTTCAGAAAGTCGTGTTTAATTTAATTATACATAAGTTACATGAAATTTTAAAATATGGGTATCAAACGAAAGAGTCGTAAGAAATCTTTAAATTGAACATTTCGAATTTTTTTTAGGGTGTCAGAAGAGGGCTGCCACCTGATGAAAAAAAATCTATTCAAATTATTTAATAAGTTAAATGGATTTCGAAAAGAAGGGTATCAATCGAAATGGGTTTGAAAATTATTTATTTATGAACTGTTTAGGAGAGATGTCATGTGCTTAAAAAAATTAAATTCAACTTAATTCATCAGTTAATTGAAATATGCCAGACGATAAAAAGATTTTAGTTTGAAAATACTTTTAAAGGGGTTTCCAACTGTTTAAAAAGTCGAATTTGTTTTACTTATACACAACCTACAAAATTAAATATCGAAATTTTAAATTCAAACGAAAGAGTTTTAAGAAAAGCTTTGGCTGATAATATTTTTAATTAGGGTTTGCCATGTTTTTTTTGAAGGTCGTCACATCTGCACCGTTATTTCGAATTTACAAAATGAGAAGTCACATAAAAGAACTGGAATTCTACATAAACGTGCAATAAGGTTTTTTTTTTTAAATTAGAACTACTAGAGGTACAGGGAGATTTGAAATTTGTTGAAGCGAAAACCGACGCCATGCGAGACCTTTCATCTAACCCATTTCTGAGTGATGAGAGGTCTCGCATGGCGTCGGTTTTCGTTTCAACAAATTTCAAATCTCCCTGTACCCCCAACAAAGTTCTAATTTAAAAATATAAAACCTTATTGCACGTTTATGTAGAATTCCAGTTCTTTATGTGACTTCTCATTTTATAAATTCGAAACAACGGTGCAGATATGACGACCTTCAAAAAAAAAAACATGATATATTCGAAGCCAATAGGGACGAGAGACTCTCTGTTTTGCAGTAAGAGCGCTCGACGATATACATATGTAGTTCTTGCGTCCACTCTATACCGAAGGATTGTCGTGCATAGGAATGTTCAAATTGCAAAAGCCAAGCAGTTTTACAATCAACGGCCTCCGGCTAGTCTGTATTCCAGATCTATATCCAACCAGAGAACCTGTCTGTCTGAGCTCCTCTTTCATAAAGAGGCTCGGACTGCCTAGTCGAAATTTATGAGTGTAGTAAAGCAAGCATACTTGGTTTGGAAGATTAATTGTGGTCGATATCGACTCATCTCCTGGTCTCGACGTAAATGTCATCTTCTTAGCCGGGTATCAGAACTTCGATTCCGTCATCATACATTGGTGATAACATGGTTATAATGGTACTCATGACTCTCGCTGCTGGTGCTATTCAGCAAGTTGAGTTGTGTTCCCCAATAACTAGAATATGCTGCAGGCAGCAGCTCTCAGTGTAACTTTAAATCAAAACAGAGGTTGAAATCCGAAAATAGTTTGAACTTTTCATTGCCAAGGTCTTTAAAGTTTTAGGTCCAAAACCCTGAGGACATATATATTATGAGGTCAGTTTGATTGAAGGCACGCTATAGCCGCTTGCCTCAAGACAGACTCGCGCTTCTGGTGGACAGACCTCGGAGCTCGCTCCCGTTCTACCGCAAACTAACGCTCCACACTTGTTTGTCATCGCTCCTCATACAATGGTTGCTGACGTAACCCAGCGAGCGCTGACGGGGAGTTGAAAGTAAATAGTTGAACCGCGGTAACTATAACCTTAGCCTTCGTCTACTATATGGCTTTTCGCCTATGTCACAGTCAATTGCAACCCATAGGTTCTCAGTGTTGTGGAGAGCTCTAGACAAAAGAAAATAATAGGGAAAGTTCAAAGACTCGTATGCCTTGGCATGGCGAAAGCGGTGAGTACTGCATCCTAGGAAGGACTCAACCTGATATTTATCTTTAACCTCTGCTTATTTTTATCCACGATATGACCGCATAGAGCGCCTTCAGAGTCAGGGAAGCCAATACGTAGAAGCCCACCAATTTCGGGCATGCACCAGTACTGAATGAAATCATGAAAAGAAGCCGGTTTAATGGACTAAAAGCCACCACTGACTACATTACGCCGGTTTGGGAGTTCAATACAAAGGTACTTCTTAGGCTCCCGACCAGAGAAGAACGGGATGTACATAGGACCACTCGGAGGACCTGCAGGCCAAACAGTCCTTTTATTTACCGAACGATTTTAGTGTTTTCCAAGCAGAGATCTACGCTATGGAGAATGGAAATGTATGGAAATATCACGCCAAGTTGGCATCATCGAGCCATATTAACGTCACTCTTATTGAGTTCCCGGATATATAAATATTTAAGGGAATGAGTCGGCGAATAAGATTGCCACATACGTCTCTGCTGACTCCGTACTCGACGGAAAGATTGCGATAGCTCAAGTTTATTTATTATGACCGTGACTCAGTATGAAATCGACGAAAGTCCTGCTGGTGCTCAGTAGAACTGCAGTACGAGCCCTTACCCGGTGTCATCACGGGACACTGTGCTATATCATAACTGCTTCAACCAACAAGTACGCTCAGCAGCAGTTGCCGCGATGAGGATGAGGAAGAATGAATTGACCAATTTCTGTGTCGATATCCGCGCCTACAGTTGAAGCGCCTCAAGCACTTGGGCTCATCCTTCTTCAAGAGTCTGTGCGTGATAGCGCACGTCGAACTGTAGGATCTCCTCAATTTCATAAGAGATAGCAATTAGGTTTGGTGAGATACCAACATGAAAATACTTAGCTTCCATCTAAATAGGGAGAGTAAAAGTATGGAACATTCCAAACATGCCCTCTTAACCTTTTTTAATCCACTTCGCTCATTGATGTCGCCGCATCACCAAAGTGAATGAGTTCAAGTATGGTGGCTTTTTTCCATTTAAAAAATGCAATTACAAAATATGCAAAATACAAACAACGCGATATTTCATTAACATCTGTACAATCGCTCAAGGCAAAGCGCCAAGGTGCGGTGTCCTTTGCTGTCTGCCAGTACGAACGAAATACAGGACGCTTCTGAAAATTATGGCAAGCTATGGAGATGGTCAACAGTTAAATAAATGGAGCTGTGTGTTCCATTGTTTGGCATTGATAAATTCACAGATGCCGAAAGCAATCATAGAGAGAGAGAGAGAGAGAAACAGACAGAGGCAGCTTCCGCCAAAAGCTTGCTGTGTGGTTCACAGCTTGTCACGGCAATGTCTACTGTTCGATTTCCCAATGTACTTGCGGTATTGTCAGTGCAATGTTTTTGCGTGTTACTTCAAATTCGATTTTGAGCACATCTACAAACATACGTTCATACATACATACATACTAGGTATGTTTCGAATGTCATATTTTTCGAATGCGTATGTTAGGAATAGCATTTGAAAAGCTATAATCAATTTAAGTCATTGCTTTTATTTAGTTTTTTTAATTTTGTAAATTACACAGGTTTACAAGAAAAAAGTGTATGCATATTAAGCCAAACCTATATGTCCCTATGTTATTCGACACGCTGAATGCGAATCCGAAGTCCGTTAGTCTCCATCACGTCAGGTTCGTTGAATAAAGCTGAAAGTTTATATATATTAGGTTTTAGATTCGCTGAACCCGAATGCGAGGTCCGTTAACCTCCATAATGTCAGCTTCGAGGTCATTTGAAGGTCAAATAGGGCAAAAGATTTATAAAAAAAAAAAAATAAATAAAAATAAAAATTAAAAATGTTGTTTTTTTTTTGTCGCTGAAACCGAGTATGGGCCTCGCCAGATATGTCAATTTGTCGCATTTCAGTTTGGTTTTTCACCAATCGAGACGATTTTCACCGAGATGAGCCCGTTTTTCTTTAAGATATGCCTTCAACTAAGCTTTAGTTTGACATTTTTAATGTCTCCAGATTCTACATTCGAGCCTTCGCTTTCGCTGGAGGAATCGAAAAGTATTTCTAGGTTGCTGATAAGACTTTCTGCAGTACTTGTTGAAGGCCCATCAATGTGGCTTGATATAGTACGTAACCGTTTAACGCCTGGGGCTAAAAGCCGGTTATTGTCCCCACTCTGGTTAGACAGACTTGGAGCCATTTCAGTAATATTAGAGTGGACATTCTGCTCATGTACACATTCGTATTCGCAAAACATTGGTATCATTTGATGCGAATGCGAAAGTCGATGCGAATCATTTGCATAACGAATGCGAATGCAAATATTCGCAACATCCCTGATACATCCATTTGGATGGACATTTCAACAATCAAAGATGAATCGTAGCGCCATCCATTGGTAGACACTGAAACAACGGTAAATTCCAATGAATTTGCGAAATGTGAATATGAAAGTACTTATGATGTGCTTATATGTATGTATGTATGTATGTATGTAGATGTGCCCATGTGTTTGCATTGGAATAACAATGTCGCCCCATATGTAGTAAGTGCGAGTAATAGAATGATTGAATGCGTTCGGTATGTGGTTGGGCGGGTGGTTGGGTGTGTGTAAATGTGTCAATGTGTTGCACGCGTAAGAAGAAGAAGAAAAAAGGAAGTTGTGGAGTCCCTGGGGTGTGAAGCATTCCTTCACAGCAGCCATAAACAAATGTGTGGCTCCCAGCTTTTTTGTTTTTTTTTGTTTTTTCGCTAGCTGGTGTGAGGTCAATTCGCTTGTCGGCGGTCGCCCTCGTCAAAACAATAATACACTGCCACCAACCGCACTGATAGATGATGTACCTGTTAATGGCGGAGACATCATTTTTCAATCACCAGAGACAGTCTACCCACTGACAGGCGGGGGGATATTCCATCTTTGCTGCCATTCTTCAATGTTAAATCATTTATTTTCTTATATGCTGAGCCGAAGAGGAGAAGTGTGCAGCTGCGGTGTTGGGACTCCTTTTTTTTGCCAGCGGAACGGGGCTACTTTGGTATGTTTTTTATACATACTTTTTTGTGCGTATTTTTACTATGCATATACATATGTACGTGTAGCGCTGCGGGCAACAATCAACGGAAATTGAAATGGCAAAAATTAGAAATGGGACCCAAACAAGGGAAGGGGGTTGTAATGGGAGCACAAACAAACCGGAAATATAGCAGCTATTTATTCCCTACAGTAAATCATTTTGCTGATAGCATAATTCTAGGCGTTCCAAAGCTCTGCGTTTTATCTCCTAAAGCCAGTAGTTGCGCTTAATAAGTATGTAAACAATTTTGGTTTAAGGAAATTTCAAAGTTTTCCGCAAAAATTTACATTTGTCACTTTGATGAGGGTCGCTTAGTGAATAAACTGTCAATTGTTTTAGGCAAACTTTTGTATTGGCATGTCAAATTGCTATTTCGCAAAAAAAAAACTCTACGCTGGACACAAAAAATGGTCACAGCTGTGATTATCTGTTTCTACACACAAATCATATGAAATTACAGCTATATTGTCTATGTATATGCGTGGCGGGTAATATGCATCACAGCCTGCAAATCTCTTCTTGTTAGTCAACAAATATGGCGATGTGTCGACAATGGCGGCGATAAGAATTCTTCGATGATACGCTCGAAAACGGTAAGCGAATATCTAAGCTAACAAATCATATAGTTATGGACATCATTATAACTTCAGAGCAGTGTCAATGTTTAAGACAAAAATTATGCATTCTTGTAGGGAACAATTTATTTTGTAATTACGTAAATATTTTTCGTATCAAAAATGTCACAAAATCTGGGCAGCTTAAAGCAAAGTTTTGATTCCAGCTCATTGTTCTCTAAACAGTGAAGATTCGTTGTGATATTTAGCTAAATGGCGTGCAAATCAATTCTTTAGTATGCCCCCCAATAAACTTACCAAAGAGAAACTAGTTACTCCCTCTCTTTAGCCGGTCAGTAAAGCTCGAGGGTAACTTTCTTGCGGATACTAAAATTTTGGCTAATCTATTTTTAGCGAAACGCGGATAAAATGTAAGCTTTCGTATTTTAGCTATAACGAAAATTAGAATTCGGCTGCTGGTCGACACTGTTGGCTTTTTGATTTTCATCAGCAAGAAACGCAATATTTTCAGATCTAAATAATTCAGCATCCTTTCCAAATTTTCGTCTTTATTTGACAAATAATTGCAGAAAAGCGTTTTTTCTTCTAAGAGTTTCATGACATTTTTTGCAACGTGGTCGACAACCGAAGAAAGCTTTTCTTTTTTTCGAGCATCCTAGCAGCCAAACTTCAAACAACTCGCTGTTTTAATAGCATGATAACCCAGAAAAAAAACAGTTTTTCTTGAAAACGGCTTAAAACGGCGATTTACGTAAACAAAAATCAACTCATTACATCTCAATTTATCCAATTCCTTTTTCCTCTTGTCTGCAGAAAGTTAACAAAATTACAAAAGTTTACCTAAAATCACAATCAGAAAACTTTTGAGGTTATGCAAAGACGTCTTTTTGCATACAAATGATAAAAAGTCCTTTTTTTTAAATTGAGACATACATAGGTACTCTATTCTATATATGCTTTCCATTTAAAATGTTCCTTTAATTATTCCAACTATATAAAAATAATGCAGTTGAAACTTAAGAAATAAATTGGTTGCGCAAACACCTGTCAATAACATTTATAAAGTGTAAATTTTTGTGATTGCTACATTTCTACATTTCGGGGGTGGTCAGAACACCCGAAGAATCTTCTTTTTCAATAAAAATGTCAATCAGTATACTCAGAATATTCAAATAGAGGGAGGAAGGGTTAATTTTTCTAAAATCCTTCGAAGACTCACAGGAGATTTTTTCGCCTTAGGAATAAGCTTACAATCAATCATCCAAACTCCCAGGATGTGGCCTCAGCTTACACAGGTCGCGTAGATGGCAGCAAGCCAACGACATGACACCTTCCGCGGCTTTGATGTTTTACAGAAATGCTGTCGAATTAAAAATTTACAACATAATTCAATTTTCTTGTCCGAATTTTCATTGCTCGCAGTGTATTTATTTTAGTTCAGACATACATATTTATATATTATTAAATATATCAACCACATTACTTTCCCCATCTCAAACTCAAACTCAAATAAACATTATTGCCTTTTTCTCCACACATTCTTTTTTCATCACCCAGCCATTTATTATTCCACGCCATAAGCTCAGTTGTTCGAGTTAAGTAATTCTTTTTCTTTTAGCCATTCAATAATTTCCTGTCACGTACGGTCATTACGTTACTGTTATTGTATTAATTTCCTTTGGAATTGGTTCACATTTGCAGCTCACTCTCTTCGGCTAACTAAAGCCGAGTGGATAGTCGTTTGTTACTCGACTGGTTGTTGTAGGGTTGTGTAGGGACGTGATTTGGTCATTAAACTTGAATGGTGTTAATTAAATTTACAATTAGCCGTAACCGCCTCCATTCTACACCCAAACACTTAAAATAGGTTTGATCTACTTGTTATTGTCCTTATTGTCAAAGTTGTTATTGTTCTTGTTGTTAATATGTATGTAGTTGATTTTCTTGTTACTGTGTTGCTGTTACTATTTTATGTCTCTTCGCTCATTTCACGCTTGTGTAATTGCTGCGATTTGTGTACGGAATTAGTAATTTCATTGTAATTTGCATATTTCCCAGAAGTATTTCGTTTTTCTTTGTTTTTGATTTTTATATTAAGCGGCGAGTTCTAAAGCACTTTTTAGTTTGTGACAAAGGAGTAACCATGAAAAGATATTTATTTAAATTCAAGCGTACAACTCGTTTTGGAATTTCGGTATACAGAGAAATGTTCAAGGACTGGTCAAGGATATATTACAAACAAAAAATTAAGGGGGAAATAACTAAACAAAGTTCCTATCTATTCCTTTATTCACAAAGATATGTACATATGTATATTGGATACCGATGGCTGAGGGGAAGATCGACCTATCTCGGCAGCCAGTTCGAAAACGCCCTATCTCAAACTACTTTTCTAGATCGCCCTACTTCAAACGCCCTATCTCAGAATTCTGTTCAAATATGCCCTATCTCAAACGAAAATATGTTGGCGCTTTTCAATCAAATTCTGAAATAAGGCGTTGTTCGAACTGGCTACCCAGATAAGTTGATATTCCACTCGGCCATCGACTTATCTATATATGCTTGAGGGCGGGTAAATTTGTGTAGGTAATTCTAAGCAAACTTGCCGAAGAAACCATAGGTCAAAATCAATTTGGAGTTCACCAAGGTGCGCAGAAAGGTTTTAGTGTAGTGTCGTAAAGATTTGCTTAAATTTTGTATATAAAAATATGCTGTAAGGGTTTTTTTTTTTTGGTATGCGTAATCTTTCTGTACTTACCTTTTCCCCAAAACTTCCACCAGAGGGCGCAACAGTGAAAATTTTCACATTTTCTTCGAGACACAGTCAGGAAAAGAGGTTCAATCCATGTTTACACCGACGGATCGAAGCTCGACAAAAGAGTTGGTGGTGGGATTTATTCGGAACAGTTAGGCATATTGTTCGGCTTCCGCATTCCTAACTATTGCAATGTTTTTCAGGCAGAAGTGATGGCTATCTCAAAGGCCGCATCACTGGTATAGTTTGACACAATTCCTAGTTATGATATCTACATTTTCACTGACCTCCAGGCATCAATTGAATCTCTGGCAAATATGTCGCGGACTCCAAAAGTAGTCGCTCATTGCCGCCGATCTCTCAACGAGATGGCTAAGACATTCAGCACACACGTGGTCTGGGTATCTGGCTATTGCGACTTTCAGGGAAACTGTAAAGCTGACGAAATCACGCGTCATGGAACGACATTGCCTTATTCAGACATAATGGATACTCTCAGCAGCCCTCTTTAAACAAGCAAATTATTACTCAATACAAAATTCATATGAAAGATGGCGAATGGAACCGACCTGTCACATTGCCAAAACACTCTGGATAGCCACGGACGCCCAACGCACCAAGTCTCTACTTAATCTAGGAGGCAAGACATTCACATAGCTACTGAAATTCTCACCGGACATTCCCCAAAAGTCAAGCAGTCTTGCAGACGGACCATCTTCGCTAAGGGTCCATAAATTCCACTACCCTCAAATCATATTTCCTTAAATATACGCCGTAACACTCATCAGAAGTATGCCTTTTTGGACACTTTCGTTGGAAATAGTTTTCAGGTGGCGCGTTCCAAACCTAGTATACAGCCAGAAATAGAGAGTCATAGTGAAAAGACGCTGCAGACCTCAGTGCATCCATAAACCGAATATATCGGAATGGCCCTACTAAAGCGCACTCACTTTCTGCCTGGACCTAAGGCTCCATACGCACTGATTAAAGACCCCTCTAAACGGCATTACTTTCGGTTTTATATTATATCAAAATTTTAATGTCACTCCTTTATGGCTAATGCTATTACAACTGACTAATAACTATCCTAAATCCTTGTCTTCTTGGCCTTCCTACTTTTGAAATGATCTTTTTGGAATGACTTTAAATGAAAAGCTCTCAATGTTCGTAATTTTATTGTCTGCAAAGATCCATCTTTCTTTCGAAGACTCAAGAAGCAGACTTGTTTTCAAATACTACATAGCTACGTTTTTGCTATGCCTTCTGCGCTGTGCAGTGGGTGTTTTACTTCCAATCCAAACAGAGGAGTTTTATGATTATATTTTTGATGTCAGAAATATCCTCGGAGGTTAGCAATTTCCTACAGGGAGGTGATGCCTATTATTTAAACTTATAAGACCTCGCCGTTCCGTCTGCCTGCGTAATAAGATGTAAAAACTAGTCTGAAAAGAAAACTTCTCTGGATGTCATCTGGATCTTTTAGTGATCCTTACCTTCTTCCTCGTTCTCTCACACTCCCGTAGTTCTCCCTCTCTCTCTCTCTAACAACTTCATCATGCTTTCACTCGTTAGCTTAGAAATCTGTTTTGTTCCCACAAAATCTTTCTTGTGCGGTACACTTCAAATATGACTTCGCAACACAAAAAGTAATCCTGTACAACTAATGCAAGGTAATCAACTACCCGAAACGTCAAAAATTATGACTTCGCTAATCGGTCGACATGTTTTTCCATTATTCATATTTGCATAGAAATTTCTATTTTAGAAACTAATCTCGTTGAAGAAGATGAAGAAGAAATGTGTTAAAAATCAAATGCAGAGAGCAAAATCTTGAGTTGGATGTATTTACTCTCGTATGTACATTAGAGTGGTCCAACTTTTGTATGAAAAAAAAAATTTAAATTTTTAAAATAAGCTACTCTTGTCATGACAACTGTATCATGTGATATTTTTTTTAGATAATTTAAATTTGAAATGTTCTTAGGTTGCTTAACCAATTTTTTGATTAATATATGTACATAAACAATACTTCTAGAATATAATATGAGCATCATCAGCATCCCTTCGGCAAGAGGGCAAACATTTTTTTGGACCCCTCTAATGTACATATGTACATATTTATGTCTGTATACACTCTGTTTAATTAAACAAAAAAAAAGTAATTTTATATCCCATCTTGCCGCTTACTTCACGCTTGCACACAGGACCTCCAAAGTTTACACTCCAACGAGGGCCACTGCAGTATTTCGATGCGTCTCTCGGCTTGGCTAGCATAACTTTACAAAGGCAATTGTAAACATACATACATACATACAGACGAGCATAAATGTTTATATGATCCATGTAAATCCACTGCATCCACAAGTCATATTTGCACTCCATTTTTTTTTTTTTTGGTTGCGCATAAAATCGCGCATAATTCCTTGGCCGTCATCCAAAGTGAAAATAATTCGAAAGTCTGTTTGGCATCACATCTTCCGCTTGCCTGCTATTCACTTGCTAGTTCTTGCTGCCGCTTCTTTATGTATGTGACTTTACTTTCATCTCTTCAATGCAATTGCAACAAATGTCGAGAGATTAATTCGTCGTCATCGTCATCATTGCCGCCGTTGTTCTTTTAGCGGCTAAGACAAACACCAGCATTCATATTTGTCTAAGTATATAACTTTCTGCTGTTGTAGTTTTTGTTGCTGCTGCAAAAATGTGCAGTCAACCCCACTCTTTATGCCTTAGCAGCTGAATTGTGTTCCACCGAGCGTTGTCATAAAGCGGTGAGAAGGTGTGCGGTGGAGTGTTTTTTGGCTGCCAGGTTTGTGCAAATGTTACACATAAAATGCGCTAATTTCATGACAATTCACAGACATCGTCGCATTCAACGAATTGGCATTATTTGTGACAATTTGTCTGGCTACACAAATTTTCATCGCACGCCGCCACGCTAATGGCGCTGCTAAAAGTAGAATTTTGCGTTGTGTGTTAGAAGCTGATGACACTATTTTAGATTATCCATTTGTAAGCTAAAATAACCTCTTTAAAATCCAAAAGTTGTCTATAATTTAAAACAGGTTTCCAAATAATTGTAAAAAATAACGAATTGGGAACATTTAAGGTATTTACAGGCCAATTCTGGCTAAGATAGTTGAAAGTAGGTAGTGAAAGGTAGTTTGAAAGATTTTGTGTATTCTGGCACGAAAGTCTTACAGAAAAAGCTCCTTTGCTAACTTTCATGTGAAAAGCTCTTTTGACAGAAAGCACAGGAGCATGTTCCATATGGAGATGCTCGCTCTGCTCCAACAGTCGCTATGACAAAGTAAAAAGGCAATCGCGTGCGTTTTTTTTCTTTTTCAAATGTAATTTTTTTCTTTTTTCAGTAAATTTTCTTTTAGTTTTTAGATTTTATTCTTTTATTCTTTTTTGATTTTATTTTTAGATTTTATTGTTCTCTTTTTTTAATTTAGTTTTCGTTTAGTTTCTAGATTTTATTGGTTTAAAAAGAAAAATTTTTTGTTTCTAATCCTAATTTATTCTATTTTATTTTATTCTTTTTTTTTAATTTTTTTTTTGTTCTTAGATTTTATTGTTTTAAAAATAAAAACCTAATTTTTTTTTAATTTTTTTTTTAGACATTTCTTTTATTTTCCTACTTTACTTATTTCTAAATTTTCGATTTTATTGGTTTAAAAGTAAAAATAAATTTTTTTCAATTTTATTTAATTTTTATGAACTTATTTGCTTCTTTTTTAGAGCTAATTGTATAAAAAGGAGTATATTTTGATAATTATTTAAAATTTGGAAGTCTATTTTAAAAAATATTTTTTTTCTAATACATTCTCTTTTTATTGTTAATTACATTTTTTTTAATTAATTTTTTTTTAATTTTTAGTTACTATTTTCAAGAGAAAAATACCGATGACTTTTTTCGTTCTATAGAATGGTGAATTGAAAGACAGTTGACAGAATTGCCCATTTACTTTCCAAAAATTTAAATGCTTTCTAAGCATTCTGTGAAGACTGAATTTTGACCATGCATCCATGCACAGATCTAATCACTTTAAGCTAAGTTAAATAGACCTCGAATTTTCATTTTATTTTATGAATGAAAAGAATTGCTTTGCGTTTTCTTCCTACTTTGTAAGAAACTCTGTCGTGCGCTACAAAGCTGAGTAGCAGTAGAGCGAAGAACTGTAGAGTTTACACAGAACCGGCAACAGGAAAGATGGTGGCGGTTACGGAAATGACAGAGATGCCAATGGCTGCGGTAAATAGTTAAATAGTATTGAGTCGGTGTAACGCTGGATAAGAAGGAAGTGTAGAAGGCATGAATGTGCCCAATGACTACTGGAGGCGGTGACTAGTTGCGGTTTTTAACGACATTTGAGTATTTGGCCAGTATTTACTGATATTGATAGTGACTGCCTACTGCTTCTGATGCTGAGCCACGGCAACTACTATGATCGGCGAGGAATGCAGGTTAATATATAAAAATATAGAGGCTACTCTGCTAATTGGCACCTGTAGAGAAGATGAACCCGAGCCTCCAGCGAGGACGTGGGGTCGATTAGCGATCTCCGAAGATGACGAATAACGAATAGCAAATTTGAAGCTTCTTCAGCTAATGGAACTGTGAAAGGCTCACCCCTACCTATCTGCGAACTGACTGGGTCTCACCAGTGGGGCTAAAAAATCTTAAAAAAGGCCCGCGAGACTACACACCGTATCTTTGCCGAACAGAAGGAGACAATTTTTTAATTTTTAAGCAAAAAAACAAAACCGACTTCAACTCTCATACAAAAATTTAAGAGTGCCGCTAATTTCTTGATCCAATAATCGGATCTAAACCAAATTAGTATGGGACGACCTTTGAGGTATGTACTACCTTTCCTTTAAAAAGGGATTATAGAAGCGGTTAAAAGTTATACTTACATAAAAGAAAAATTCCGACTCCTTGTTTAGAAGTCGGTTATTCAGATGTCAATTTTTTTTTAATACTTACATATTCAAAATGTTTTTCTAGTTAAATTTTTTGTATGTTTTTGTTTTTTTTTTTTGCACTTCTTTCTATATTAACTTGATTTTCTTATAGAATAAAATGTGAATGACCGTCCGCAAAAAATTAAAAAAAAAATCAAGGCCGGGTTTATTTTTAAATATCACTTCTTATAAAGCCCTCAACAAAAAAAAAAAATTATTAAAAATCAACGCGATTTTCAAGATACCTAAAACTTACCTACATTTCATTCTACTAAATTTTATAAAACTGCATACATTCAAAAATGTTAAAAAAGTTCAGATTAAAAAGCAAGGACCGAGAACGCGTCCCAGTTTTAGTTTTGTTCTGCATGAGAACAAAATGTAGTGTCAAGAGCAGTGTTGCCGTTTTAGCCCTTTGGTGGCTAGATTTAGCTACCACATACTTTTTTTGGCCACATAAATTTAAAATTGCCCCTAGCCCTTTTTTTAGCCCTTTGGGGAATTGATTCATATTTGGCATGAAAAAGTTGTATATGCTTAATTCGATCTATCTATCTTTTGTTGCATTTATGTAGGAGATGAATTTTGAAACTAAAAAAGACTGATATATACATACATATATATATTGTATGTTCCTTACGTTTTTAT
>NW_016168388.1:0-3005 GCF_001687245.7 Rhagoletis zephyria | reverse complement strand
GAACGCGGTCATTTTAATATGCGCGTAATTGAATTGAATATTTACCAATATACAGTACTTTCGTTGACGTTTATAGTAAGATCAATTACGTTTCTATTTGATTTTAATATTTTTTTCCCTCAGTGTATATATATATATATATATATATGTAAGTAAAAAAATTTAGCCACCATTTTTAGCCACAACGACTTTTTTAAGCTCTTTTTTAGCCCTTTCTTTTAAGGAATTTGGCTACCACTAAAAATGATTCGCGGCAACACTGGTCAAGAGCGTTCCCACAAAATAACCAAACGGGAACAAAAGTATTGAGAGAAGTTTTAACGCGAACAAAATGAGAACAGAAGGTTTGGAAACGTTTCCGTAAAGAACAAAGTAAGAAAAATCAACATGTGAACATTTGTTTGAGTCACTGCATGTACTATTTTATTTCATTAGATGTTTTTTATTCAGTTTTATGTCATTTTATTCATATTAAAATTTGTACACTATTTTTGATCAAATTAAAATTTCTTATTTACGGTGGTTTTTTGCATTATTTTAATTTTTTGTTTTATTTTCTTTTTATGTTATTTTAATTTACTTAATATATTTTCCTTTATTTTATCTTATTTTTTTATTTTTATTTTTATTTTTATTTTTATTTTTTTAATTTTTTTCTTGTATTTTATTTTATTTTGTTTTATGTTATTTCACCTTTTTATTTAATTTAATTTAATTTGTTTTATTTCGTTTTATTTTATTTTATCTTATTTTACTGAATTTTATTCTTTAATAACATTATTTCATTTAATTTTTTTATTTCTTTATGTTTTACTTTATTTGCTAGTTTTATTTAGTTTATTTTAATTTCTTTCATTTTATTTTATTTAGTTTTGTTTTATTTTATACTTTTTTGGTTATTTATTAATTTTTTTTTTATTTTATGTTATTTTTTTTCTGTATTTTGTACATTAACATAGCTAATAGGTGGTTACTCTACGTTGCTATGCAGGTTTCACCATAAATTATTCATGAAAATGTACAGAAAATATCAAACTATTTTTATGACTTATGCAAATCTACATCGTCAAAACTCAATCGCACCCCACGCTGTGGCATTCCATATCAAAGACTACAAATATTGCCACCTACTTCGTATAATTTTCCACCTACTGTGTCACAATTCTACGCCTATTTGGATGAGTTGATCCGCGCCGAACTAAGTAACAGTTGAATAAAAGCAGACAGATATGCAAGCTATGCACGCACCAGCGGATGAAGTATGTATATGCATTTGTATATATGTGAGTGTATAGCTGCATTTTCATAGCAAAATAAGTGCATTTGTATGACTAAAGTTAACTTCATTGAAATTTATTGACACCACACGGCGACGCCTTTGTTGCATGCCTCATTTGCAACGATAATTAGCACGCAAAAGTTATACAGCAACCATACATACATATATGTATGTAGGTATTTACATACATGCGATCGACGAGGACAGGCGACGACGAATTCGCTGTTCAAGGCGAATGCAGCCAAGCGATTGCATTGCAGCGGCTGGAATTCGCTTGCAGCTGCTACGTAAAACAAATAATTCAGTGAAATGCTGAAGAGCTGAAGGGAACAAATAGCTCGGTGTTGTTTAAAAAATCTTAAAAAGTAGTAAAAAAAAGTAGTAAAGCCCCAAAACATGTGTTTATTGTCTACCGACGACGACGACGGCATCGAAGACTGAGCAGCGCTTTTGACAACGCCAGCTAATAGCGGCAACAAACAGCCCACAACTCGGCAACGCGCGCAGACAAGTTGTCAACATCAACGCTCAAGATGCAACATATCGCGAACAGCTTGCTTGCCGCATGCCACACTCAACGTCAAAGCACCACCACCGCCACCAGAGCCGCTGCCTGCTGTAAAACTCAACAAATTTTCGCCAACTCAAACTCCATTTGGCATTCTTTATGACCCATTCACTGCAGCATTTACATAGTCGCTTTTTTTTTGGAGTTCCTCAGCGTTCACACGCAAATTGCCGTTGCATTGGATGTCACACACACAAACCGTACATACATACATACATACAGACTTGTATACGTTCGTAAAAGCATCTTATGTTGCACATTAATAAATTATGATGTCGGAAGGTAGTTTTTAAAACATAATTTTTACGCAAATATAGTTAATTATGATTTTACGACTCTTTCCTCACAAACGTGTGACGGCGCAACTGAATTTTTGTACAAACATAAATTTTTAAAATGTGTGTGGCGCATTACGAATTTTCCGACCTAAAATTTTCGTTTGGTTACTTACATGATTTTGTATATGTAGTTCTTTTTAATGGTGGGCGTGGTAATTGTAAATGGTGTCAACTTTGAAAATTTGCAAACTCGATGGATTTGCAAAAGTTAGCTCGTATTTTTATTTTGTGGCCTACTAAAATTTTCATGACCTGACCTAAGTAAGTAGTTTTCAAAAAAGTGGAAAAAATTGTTAAAATAAATGTCTGAGCGAAATTAAAGGTTAAGACATAGTATATAGTAAAACTGCATGCGCAATATTTTCGTAGAATATTTTAACCCATGAGCTCCCACCTAAAAGGGTCGTTTTGACCCTCGATTCAAGAAACCCAGCAAAAAGAAAATTCGGAAAGTCGTTAGAGGATTGATATATGTATACTAAAAAATTATTCTGTGGAAAATTTTACTCGGGGTCTTCTAAGTCAAAACTTCATGCCACCAACGTAAAGGAGGTCTACAAAATTATTTTAGTGAAAATGAGATCAGAATTGCAGAAATATGGCCATATTTTTGTTAAGGGACAAAAGTTTATCAACGATTTTTGGCTTCAAGCAGCATCTGCGCGCTGAAATTTTTTGCCGTGCTTTACTAAATGTCCCTTCCGATACTTCTTTTCATGGTCCTTAACCCGATATTGAATAACATTTTACTAACTGCCTTATACCTTCAAATAAGTACAAATATCTTTAAGTTCAGCAAATATTCCATGCAAATTAGGAA
>NW_016168387.1:0-19390 GCF_001687245.7 Rhagoletis zephyria | reverse complement strand
ATTTGTGGTGCTTCTTTTGGACTAACCAAATTTTCCTTTTATTGCTTATGAAGCGGAAAAAATAAAAGAAGTACCTTTAGAATTTTCGAAACGATGCGTATTCAATTTCTTTAGCCTCCTATATCAAAATATGAGTTTTCATAGAAAGTGGACTTAGCAACTTTTCACTCTAAGCTATCGATATGTATCTTATGCAAGAGAGCTTAGCACTCTTGAGTGACTTAAAGATGTTGAGTTAAACATAAATTGATGCTACAGAGATGCATTTTTGTGTGCTTAGTGGATATCAATACAAATTAGGTGATACTGATGTCGTGACATTCCACCCCCCGGTGAATCCTTATGGGGATTCGCTAAACTCTAAAGCGGTTAGCTTACTTGCTGGTCGTCGTACTATGCCTTGGCCAGTTTGAACTGCTGCTGATTGAACCTGGCCATCTTTGGCTGCAAAAACCTCAGTTATCTTTCCTTTGGTCCAAAGCCTGCGTGGGAGATTCGGATCGCATACGATGACTAGCTGCCCTGGCTGTAATGATTTAGCGGCCGCTCTCCATTTTGAACGGCGCAACAATGATGGCAGGTACTCGCATGTCCACCTTTTCCACAATCGGTCTTTCAACGCTTGCGCAATTCGCCACTGCTTTCGCAAACACAAAGATTGATCGTCAAGGCAAGGTGTTTGAGTGGAATTTAGACATCCAATAAGGAAGTGATTTGGCGTTAGGGGCTCCTCATCCTGCGGTGATATCGGTATCTCGGTAAGTGGCCGACTGTTCACCACGTTCTCGGCTTTGATAAGGGCGCTTTTGAAGGTTACTAAGCGTGGCGCCTCTTGTTTTAGGACTCTTTGTAGGAGGCGTTTTACGCACTTTACTAACCGCTCCCAGCAACCTCCTGCTATGGATTGACGGGGCAGTTGAAGAGCCATTCGATGCCTCGTTGTGCGCACTCTTGGCCAATACGGTCGAAATCCCACAGTTATTCTTCTTCGGCACGCCACGCCGGTTGACAAAATTTCTTAGGCAAATAATGAATGCGTCCGTAGATAAGTCTTCTGCGGCACCCAATACTTCTGGCGAATTTCGTTTATAGTCAGGCCGTCATTTATTTTTTGAGCCGGTGTGATACTATCAGACGCGTGACGTGATGGTGTTGAGGCATGATGACTGGGCGGCGGGCTGACATTGGAAGACAAAATTCAGTGTCGATTCGGCCATTGACCTTGATGAGTCCATCCTCATCGAGCATTGGCGTTAACTGGTACAACGTACTGCACTTAGGCAACCGGAGCTTACTACGGAGTAGCTTTAGCTCGTCACCATATAACTCTTCTTGTACACGGCGGCAGATTAGTTTCTCTGCTGAGGTGATTTCGTCTGCTGTTAGCTCACCTGACGGGCAGCATAGTTTTCTTGCCCTGAGAATCTAACGCAAAACCCAAGCAACTACTCTACGCAATTTGGAAAAAGATGAATACTTTGAAAAATTCATAATATAATCGTCTGAGTTGGAAATTAGTAGAAGACGATTTCTCTTTTCTTCGACGGCGCAATGCTGTGAGATAAGTGATGCTGGTTCTACTGGCCACGCTATCTCTTGTTTACGCAAAAAGGCTGGACCAGTTAACCAGCGGGAACTCGAACAAACTACGGGTACTGCTTTGGCTCTTGTTGCTTCATCGGCGATATTTAATGAGCCAGCGCCATTGCGATGGCTGCGTATTGCCCAGTATTTCTGCTATTCTACTGGCTACAAACTGTTTATATTCTCTGGTGGTGGAACGAATCCAGAGCAATACAGTTTTGGAGTCACTCCAGAAGGTGACACGGCTTATGTGAAATTCATGGCATTCTCTT
The DNA here is from genome assembly GCF_001687245.7 of Rhagoletis zephyria. Classification (NCBI taxonomy): domain Eukaryota; kingdom Metazoa; phylum Arthropoda; class Insecta; order Diptera; family Tephritidae; genus Rhagoletis; species Rhagoletis zephyria. The sequence goes on along the minus strand of NW_016168387.1, from coordinate 17,534 downwards.
ACGGATCTCTCTAAACGGTTACCAAGAACTGCTGCCTGCAATTCCAAACGCGGTATCGTCATTCCCTTCAGTGGTGCACACCTTGCTATAGCTGCAACGAAAGAGATATCAACCGCCGAACCCTTAGTTATGCGCAGATAGGCAACTGCTGCAAAGGCACTAGCACTGGCATCCAAAAAACGTGGAGTTGAATTTCGTCGGCTGACATAAGCAATGGCGAATTACACCGCGGTATGGTGAACTGCGCAATGTTTTGGAAGCCTTCCCACGTAGACCATTGTGTGTAGAACTAGTGAGGAAGTGAGTCATCCCAGTCGATCTTTCGTTTCCAAAGCGATAGTTGGAGTATAATCATGCAAATAGTTTAATTGGCTAAGAAACCGAAATGATCGTAGATGGCCATTATGATTCCCAGCAGCTCTCGTTTCGTCGGTGGTCGTATGCGATTCAACACTTCGCGGTCAACCCTGTGAAATTTTAGGTGGAACTCAAATGTATCGCTGAGCGTGTTCCAGCACATGCCCAGGACTTTGTCGACAGAAGATTGGCGTTCCATACTAATAACGTTACTTGATTTTTCATCTTCAGTGCTTAACATTCCTTGCAGAGTTTTGTCATTCGACACAAAGTTTCGTAAGTTGAAACCAGCTGCGGCGTTAATGGCAATGGTTTCCCGTGACACTTCCGCTGCCTCTTGGGCATCTACAAAACTCACCACCAAATCATCCACATACATGTTGTTTATTACAGCGCTAACTCCTCTTGGCATACTTTCTTCAAACTTCTTTGCGTTGGTATTTTTGACGAATTCGGCACAGCAGGGCGAGCAGGCGGCCCCAAATATCATGGACCTCATTACGTATGTACGAATTGGAATGGCAGGATTGCCGTCACGCCAAAAAATCGTTGTGAGTTCTGATCTGCTGACCGGATGCGAATCTGCGAAAACATTTCTTGAATGTCGGCAGCAACTGCTACGGCCCTTTGGCGAAATTTGTGCAAGATGGCAATCAATGACTGGGCATGCTCAGGACCCTTTACTAAGGTAGAATTTAGTGACACTTTTGATGAGGCGGCGGCGGCATCAAACACTATTCGCAATTTGTCTGGCTTGTGCGGGTTTATTATACCAAAGTGTGGAAGGTACCAGATTCGATTGCTCTCTTCGAGAACATCTTCTGGCTGCAAAGGACTGGCATATTCTTTGCTGAGATATTTGTCTATCTCCCTCTTATAGTTTCTGGCGAAGACTGGATCCTTCTCAATGCGAGCTTCAATATTCTTAAGCCATGTCAAAGCTGGGTGGAAGAACGACGTCATCGCTCCGCCATAGTAAACCCACTTCATATCTTGCACCGAGATTTTCATTGTGAGGCTAAGAATTTCCCTAGCACGGCGGTTTTCATCTGATTCTAAGACCACGTCAGACGTACGTACACCAAAGCTATCAATGGAGTAATTTTCTTGCACCAAGCCTTGCAACTGTTCAATTGATTGGGATTCTCGTATATGGAATACGCGCGCCGGTGCGATGTTCTCTTTAGTTTGTGGTCCAAAAGGCACCCAACCTAATTGCGTGTCAATAGCAATAAGCTCCTTCTGCTGGCGATACCTAGGTACCTGTTGTCTAGCCCAAGCAAGAGTACAGGTTTTGCGTTGGTGTAATTTGCTATGGGCAGCATCTGCAAATGCTCATGTTGCTCCCGGAAAAAGGATTGTTGTGGCAAACTCAACGATTTCACTGTGTGAACATTTTTCAAATGGAATTGGCTACTGGACTTCAAACCGTTAACAGTAAAGGAGACCCTCTTAGATTTCTCCTTTACTTAGTTATCTCCATACTACTGCAGTGTTAACGGAACATTGCGTCCCCTCAACCCCAATTTCGTTGCAACATCTTCTTCTAGCAGACTTATGGACGAACCTTCATCGAACATAGCAAAAATGTCTAACCGTCCATTCGGACCCAATAGAGTAATAGGCAGCATCTTAAAGAGGCTTGATTTTCGATTATTTGAGCAACAACCTGTTATGCATGCGTTGGCACCCGTCTATTGCGCACAATTTACGGCGCGAAAAGTTACCTAGGCTATGTCCTTTCCGAAGGCATCCGAAGCATAAATGATTTTCCTTAACAAATTTCCATTTAGATTGCAAATCGCGTGATGTGAACTGGTGACAATCGGTTAACTTATGCGTCTGCTGGCAATGAAGGCACGATAGCTTTGGTTCTGGTTTTATGTCATTGCTATACAATAAGCGACGATTATTATTTTCAGTGCGTCCACCTTGATGTGCTTGCAGTGGAGTTCGACGTGGTTGGGTATTTGGTGCCTGCTGTACGACATTAGTTTGAATTGAACGCAGAGAAACATCTGACACACCGGGCAGTAGGGAAATTACTTTGGCAATATCGCTCAGCCATTCACCGAAATGCTCTACCGTGAGAAATGGATCTAAAACTGCTGCACGCTGACTCCATTCGTACTGTTTAGTTGGAGGTGATTTTCCAACCAAGCATTCTAACAGGGTTGGATTCAATAAGTGGTGACGGCAATTGGCTGATTTAAAAAAGGCGACGATATTGCGCACCCTATTGTAAAAGTTTAGAATTTGGTCAAGTTGACTCTCATTAATTGCCGGAAACCGCTGCTCTCTTAGCCACTGAGATTTAATTAAAAGTTCGGGTCTACCAAAGTTAAACTGTAATTCNGTAAAAGTTTAGAATTTGGTCAAGTTGACTCTCATTAATTGCCGGAAACCGCTGCTCTCTTAGCCACTGAGATTTAATTAAAAGTTCGGGTCTACCAAAGTTAAACTGTAATTCTTGAATTACCTTTGGCACATCGTCAGGGTAGATGAGCAACGATGTTACGGCATGTTTGGCAGCACCCTGCAGAGCCTTTTGCAGGCGCATAAGGTTTTGCCTATTGGTATATTGAAATTCTTGGGTGGTGTCGGTATAATTGACTAAAAACAATGGCCCATCCTCAGGATTGCCATCAAAAATTGGCAACGGAAAAAGTTTTGTCGCAGATTGGTCCAAAAGTGTTAGGCAACTACTGTTTAATGTCGATGCTTGCATTGTACGTGCCGGTATCTGTGTCGAAGATAATGACGGATGCACGTGCGTTGCAGTAAATGGCAATGACTGGGTTAACAAGTGTGGTGGCGACTGTATAAACCCATTAGGTAGCGCCGACGATTGCGCTGTTATGTGCTGAAAGCTCGGCAACGGCGCTGAAATTCTTGGTAATGATGATGTTGCAATTCTCGATGATAAGAACGACTGTGCATAAATATGCCCCGATGAAGGCCCCGTACTTTGTAACGATTGCGTTGTAGCTTGTGGGTGCTGCGCAGTCTCGTTTGACATTAACCGCCCTGCGATTTGTGACGGTTGTGTAAAACGGTTTGCCGGCAACTGCGCTGCAATTTGTGGCGGTTGCAAAGATAAAGCTTGTAAAGGTACTTGGGCATNTGATTTGTGACGGCTGTGTAAAACGATTTGCCCGCAACTGCGCTGCAATTTGTGGCGGTTGCAAGAATAAAGCTTGTAAAGGTACTTGGTTACCCTCAACATTATTTTCCTTACGCCTAGCATCATTGCGTAGTTCCTCGACAGACTCACGAAGTGATGCTATGGCGGCGAGTAATGATTTAATGTGGTCATTAGTAATGGAAGCTTGACTGATTCCCAATGCCCTCCCGTTTGCTCCTCTGGAGCAGCTTCACCGACGATGGTAGTTGACTCGTGATCCGAATGGTCCCTTACCGCATCCGAAATGCTTCCCAACTCCTTGGCTTGATTTTTTGTCACCCTTTTCGGCATTTTCGGTATGGAACCGGGAGACAGCAATTTTTAAACGATTGTAATTACGTACGCAAATGAAAAGAAAAATACGACTTTACGAAAATTCTATGATTTATTGCAAAGCGTTATAACTCAGCTTTATATTTTCCAAAGTTGACTGTTGGCTAATAATTACAATAAGTTGAGCGCGTTAAAAAATTGGTGCTGTCTCCTCGGCTGCTTGATAAAAAAGGCAGAATAGCAAGTTAAATTTTGCCTAGCTGCTTAAAATAAAATACATTAGGGGTATTCTCTGAGTCTTGCAAAGCCCTTGCACGGTGCACAGATTGCACGGAATGCACGGTAAAAACCGGTTTTCGTATGGGACAGCTTTGCAAACCGTGCAATCCGTGCACCTTACAAGGGCTTTGCAAGACTCAGAGAATACCCCTATTATATATTTGCAAAGTGAGATTGGTATGCATTCGGTAGTATATAGCTAATTGCAGAAATTTCAATACCTAACAGTAATTTCAATAACAAGCGCAAGCGAGAATAGCAGCACCAATACGCAAATACATACTCTTGAGTGACTTAAAGATGTTTAGTTAAACATAAATTGATGCTACAGAGATGCATTTTTGTGTGCTTAGTGGATATGAATACAAATTAGGTGATACTGATGTCGTGACAACTGTGATCCAGTGTTATCGAAGATATTGCTTCTATTGAAGCTGATTTCGACATTTTGTTTTATCGAAAATATTCTTTTAAAAGTTGCCTGGGAGTGGGAAGCAGATAGCACACCTTGTGATATGTTATAATAGTTCGTTCAAGACATTGTTAACACTTTTTCAAAACTTACAAATGCAAATTCAAAAAGATCAAAACAAAAAGAAAATAAAAAAATTTCCCGCTGGAATTTTCAGAGCTATATATTTTTAGTATTCATCACAAAATTGTACTAAAAAGATTTGCGTAGTAGTACAGAATAAACAGTATACAGAAGACGCATTTCGACTATCGAACTAATTTGAATTTAAGGCACGAGCGGTGAGGCAAGCAAGGGTTTCACAAGCGGCGCTGCCTCTGTTACTGTAGCAGTATTTTCACTCGGCTGACGCTGTTAATTCCATCGTCGCTATGACGACCAGATGTTAACTAACTTCGTTTTCCATCACGATCGCGATGCCGTTTTGATACAATTGTATAATTTTTAATATTTTTTTTCTAAATTGTAATATCTGGTACTTTTCTGTTCCCAAATGCCGTATTTTGATACTTTCGGCTGGCAGAAATGAATTTCTGAAAACTATGAATAGTATTACTAGTCTAAAGCTAATATTTTTTTCTTGTTATTTAAAGTCTCTCAATTTATATATAGATATTTATAAGGTTGATTTGGTAACTCTAATAAAGGAAACACAATAATTTGTGCAGCGGATGGCGACAACTGCGAAATTTTTTGTCTAGTTTTGATTTTGGTGTCCAGATCGTGCTGTAAAAAATGGATAAAAGCGTAGAAAAAATTTATTTGTTTTTAATTTTTTTTTTTACGTTTTAAAGCTGAAGCTATCAAAATATGCAACGCACATTCATATTTCTTGCACATATTTACTTGAGCAACGTTTCTTCAAAATAAGGGTTGCGCAATTTTACGCTGTAGTAATTTCCACAATATTGACTTGTATAAGTCTCGGGTTGCGCAAGGATTTTATGTGGTTTAGGGGCCCTATAAGTTTATTTTTCGCGCTGGTCGTTTTTTTATAAAAACGCTGATATTCTCAATTTTTTTTATTTTCTTGAAATGTTAAAATGCAGCAAAAAATTTGTTTTTTTATATATAATTACTCTGGTATTATTGGGGAACATTTCCTTAATTACATACCTGTCTTGGGCAGTTAGAATGGGCCTAGTGCCCGAAAATATGCTCTCGAAAAGAGAGTTGTAAAATTAAAACGTTGATACTGAACGATTTACGCATTATCATGGGTTGGAACTTGTTTCCAGGCGTTTTCTGGGATCTGAAGTCAGTTTTTCGAAATTCAAAATAAGGATCCAAAATGGCGGTCCATTTTTATTTTAATGATTGGATTGGTTTGAAACTCGGCACTCGAGAGTTTTTGGGGTCGCCGATNTTTTCTTCAAAATAAGGGTTGCGCAATTTTACGCTGTAGTAATTTCCACAATATTGACTTGTATAAGTCTCGGGTTGCGCAAGGATTTTATGTGGTTTAGGGGCCCTATAAGTTTATTTTTCGCGCTGGNCGCTGTAGTAATTTCCACAATATTGACTTGTATAAGTCTCGGGTTGCCCAAGGATTTTATGTGGTTTAGGGGCCCTATAAGTTTATTTTTCGCGCTGGTCGTTTTTTTATAAAAACGCTGATATTCTCAATTTTTTTTATTTTCTTGAAATGTTAAAATGCAGCAAAAAATTTGTTTTTTTATATATAATTACTCTGGTATTATTGGGGAACATTTCCTTAATTACATACCTGTCTTGGGCAGTTAGAATGGGCCTAGTGCCCGAAAATATGCTCTCGAAAAGAGAGTTGTAAAATTAAAACGTTGATACTGAACGATTTACGCATTATCATGGGTTGGAACTTGTTTCCAGGCGTTTTCTGGGATCTGAAGTCAGTTTTTCGAAATTCAAAATAAGGATCCAAAATGGCGGTCCATTTTTATTTTAATGATTGGATTGGTTTGAAACTCGGCACTCGAGAGTTTTTGGGGTCGCCGATTACGAATCTGAAGTCAATTTTTTTAAATTCAAAATGACGGATCCAATATGGCGATGAAATTACAAAAAAAGTACTAAAATTAAAACGTTGATACTGAACGTTTTAAACATTGTCAAGGGTTAAAACACGTTTCCAGTGGGTTTCTGGGGTTGCTGATTACGAATCTGATGTCAGATTTTCAAAATTCAAAATGGCGGTTAAGAGTTTCAAACAAATCCAATCATTATTTTAAAGTTGGTCGCCATTTTGGATCCACCATTTTGAATTATGAAAATCTGACATCAGATTCTAAATCTATTTTTATGTTATTATTTGTAAACATTTATTTTGTTCGGCGAATAAAAAAAGCCCAAGAAATGGTCAAGAAAAATTTATTGATCCAAATTTTCTTAAGCAGTACGAAGTTCTTAAGAAATTTTCTACGCTTTCTGCTGGTTTGCTAAAGTTTGTTTGTGAAGAGTACAAGACATCCTTGTTTTCAACAGAAATATAAGCCCGTTCCATTATTTCGTAAGGAAGAAGTTAGACAGCAGGCTGTAGAATATCAGATGTCAAAACTCCTGAACACTACTATTCACACACACGAAATATTGCATAGCAATTTATTTCTTGACCATTTACTTTAGCTTTATACATTGAAATAAGCAAAATAAGCCTGATCGTTAAAATTAGGCTTGGAAACCCTGAATAAGGAAAATAAGCAATTCCATGCAAAAGCTTAAACCTTTCGGCCCTGGCAAAATATTATCTGAGAACTTTAATATTTTCTTTAAAAAATGCTTTCTTCACTTCAACTAAAAACAGTTTCTATCGCGTAAACATTTTGGCCTTATACCATCTTTTACAACTTCGATAAAGTTCGCTCTTACTACGAGAACAAAAAATCGGCGTGTTTAAGTTTGACTTGAAGAATATAATTTCGAACCTCATTAATTTTGCAGAAAAAGGTTATAATTTGAATTTTTATGTAGATATATATTTCTTTCCAAGCAGCCAGCCCAAAATCCCTAATTGCANGCTGGTTTGCTAAAGTTTGTTTGTGAAGAGTACAAGACATCCTTGTTTTCAANTGTATGCACACATTTCCAGGTACACTTCATTAACCAAAAACAATTCAAGCCATTATTAATGGAATTAGTAATATTAATATTAGGCAATATTCTTAGCTATAGTGCTTATCAAATCTTTACGACACCCACATATCGAAAATATTTGACCATTTATCTTAATGTTATTCAATTTTAATTTTTTGTTTATAAGAGTACAGTTTATACTTTAACAAAAACCGTATAAATCAAAGGTCTAATCTTTGTTCAACATTAAAAACACAACAAATTTCCGTAAAACTTTCCAGCTTTTTATTTAAATCTTTTTGTAATATTTTGAGATTGAGTTTTGAAGCCCATTGTATAGGCTTCATAGTTTCTGAGAAATTAATAAATTACTTCAGATTTTTTTTCGGTATAAAAATTAACAAATTCAAACTTGAACATGGAAAAAATAAGATCCTGTGTGAATTTTTTTCATTTGGGTTAAGGCCTATTCTGTTACAAAAAGCTACTTACATATATACAAAATAGATGGATATCGAAATAAAGAAGGAATGAGTGGTCAAATGAAAATGCACAAAGATCTTTTGCATGAAAAATGAGCAGAAAAGAATGCGCCATGTACACCTGAGTAACACTCTTCTACTCATATTTCATACAAAAGCTCCTTGCGCATATTCATTGCACCACNGAAGTTAGACAGCAGGCTGTAGAATATCAGATGTCAAAACTCCTGAACACTACTATTCACACACACGAAATATTGCATAGCAATTTATTTCTTGACCATTTACTTTAGCTTTATACATTGAAATAAGCAAAATAAGCCTGATCGTTAAAATTAGGCTTGGAAACCCTGAATAAGGAAAATAAGCAATTTCATGCAAAAGCTTAAACTTTTCGGCCCTGGCAAAATATTATCTGAGAACTTTAATATTTTCTTTAAAAAATGCTTTCTTCACTTCAACTAAAAACAGTTTCTATCGCGTAAACATTTTGGCCTTATACCATCTTTTACAACTTCGATAAAGTTCGCTCTTACTACGAGAACAAAAAATCGGCGTGTTTAAGTTAAGTTTAAGTAATTAATTTTGCAGAAAAAGGTTATAATTTGAATTTTTATGTAGATATATATTTCTTTCCAAGCAGCCAGCCCAAAATCCCTAATTGCAGCGCTGTGGTTGTTTAGTTGATATAATTGCCATCTTTATATAAGTTTTGATGACATAAATTAAGAAATGTCTTTAAAAAAATAGTTTCTACCGTGCAAAATTATAACTCGTTGGGTAAGATTTTTCAATACTCATAATAATTACCGCTGCTACTGGAACTAAAATCTCCACAAACAGACCCGCCAGTGCATGTTTGATGTCCTTATCTTTAACTTCGAGAAAATACTGACCACATTCATGCATAAATTGAAAGGAAGCCTCAAACTCTTCAATTGGCACCATCTACACACAGAAAAAGAAAGGAAAACAATATTTATTAACCGACATTTATTAACGGCTTTAAGCAATAATTACCTTGACGCGAAAAAATTTCATGCCCATCAGCAGGCTAATAATGCTCTGTGTTGTCGTGTTAGAAACTTCCTTAGCCCGCAACTCCTTCAGCTCGCTCATAAAACGTTTACGCACTGACGAGAAACGACTCTGTGCCAAAACTCCGATGACCTCCGCATACAAATCGGATATCATATGAATATTGTGAGCGTTGGGATTATTTTGTAAACCTTCCCTATACTTGAAATGTTTAAAAGCTAAATTCTCTATATTGCGAATGAGATCCTCGTGTCCCGGATGGAAGGGCAATTGTTTGAGTATTTCAATTAGAGCTAAGCAAAATATGAATTCTACAGCAGCTTCTCGGCGTTGTAACTGAAACTCCAGATCGGTAGCGGGTTTGGGCACAGCGTTCTTCTCCATGCGCTTGAGATCGTTTTTGATTTCGCCATCGGAGAGTTGTCGGCGGTGCCAGGCTAATAAAGTATGCAGCAGCGATGGCAGACAGTGCTCAGCTACTGAGCCAAGTGCCGACAGCAGTTGGTCGAACTGTTGGTCCTCACCACGTTGCAACAGTTTCGACAAATGCTTATCAGCGCTTTCCAGCATAACTAATTCAATCTTCTTCTCCGCCTGCACTGTAAAATCACTAAATAAGTTCCGCATGACAATCTCACCTGGCCGCGGTGGCGTCGATACTTCATTGCCGCACGAAGTTTGCGACCCGCTCTGTGACAACGGCATATCGAGAGCTTGTGTATATGGTATTACATTAACGATCGATGTACGCGAATGGGTACCCCAAGGGAGGAGCGCTTGTCGTGGTGGTATAACCATCGGCACAGAACTCCCAAGTGCCGCGTTTGTAGTCGCCGTTGCTGCCGCTGAAGGCGTCGAAGTTACAATTGTATCTGTTTGGGCTGCGCGACCAGTGCCGTTGTTATCGTTGCCAGCATTACTTACGCTCGTGCTACTACTAGTACTACTGCTATCGTTGATAGCACTATTATTTGAATTATCTACATAGACAGTATCTGCGGTGCAATGCTGTGACTCATTTATGGTACTACAGTCAATATTAAAGTGTATCGGTGTATTCTCATCATTGATCGGCTGATTACATCCAATTTTTATTGGCGAATTTGCCCCGCCACCTCCCGCACAACCACCACTCGCGCGTGAGGATTTCGGCGTTGATGGATATTCGTTTGAAGAATGTGTGGAATAACGTTGGGTTTGTGAATTGCTATTAGCTCCCCCAACTCCGGTCGAGCTTTGATGTGTCTTAATGTTATTGTTATGGTTTGTCGACTGCTGTTGTTGCTGCTGATAACCATCATCGGAGAGTTTTTGGGACGCGGTTGGACTATCGGTTGGGGAGTTTAGGATGCAGGTAGAATTAGATTGTGCTAACGTGAAAGCAACGTTTTCATTTAAATGCTGATTAGCACCTACAAGAAAAATTACATTGAAATAGAAATAGAAATAAATATTAGAGAATGCATGTATAGCACATATGTATTTATTAAAGCGCATTTTGGTGAATATGTTAAATAACACGGTGCGAAATTAAAAATAAGGCACTGTGCACAAGCGCAAAGGTATATTAACATTTTCGCGTAACGGTTGTTTGAAATATAATAGAAAATACATAGGGCAATTCCATTGTAACTGACATTACATTCAAGACCCAATTTTAAGAGTTAAACGCGCATTTAGCTTTTGATCTAATATTTACAGACAAGGTCAACAGATCTTTATATACAAATAATTGAGGTTTATTTAATATACCTAATTTTCGTATTTAAATTAATTAATTAAAAGAAAAAATTTATGAAATATATTGGTAACACACGTTCCAATTTTGAGGGAGAGTTTTGAGAGCATTTGCCAAATCAAAAAATTCTGCGAAATAGTCATTAGCTAATTTTTAATGATTGGATTATATCAGTAACACGGTGCTTCAAAGAAAAGTCATGAAATACACCCGAAACAAAACCTAGTGTAGGTTGTATATATGGTCGAGTACAACATAAAAATAGGTTCCGTATAGTTCCTGAACCTTCCATTTTTATTTTATTTAAAAACAACCATTATGTTCATACTTGATGTACTAGCTATTAAGAGCTTGACTATTTTTCATCCGATTTTAAAAACAAAACATGTTTCGAAAACATTTATAGACCTTTAAAATGATATATAACAATATATATAAATCGGACAAAACCTACTCCCCCTCCTACCCCACCTCCCCCCCTCCCTCCCTCTAAATATATGTGGGTGGAGCACGTGAGTTTTGCCCGATTAATCCAGGTAATTTTAAATAGTTCACACATATCATCCCCGATGGTAAATAATCATTTGGATTTTAATTTCCATCAAACGTTTTACACACTATGGTTAGCTGTGGTGTTAGCGATTTGAAGCCGCCGGTTGGCAAACGTGGCGAGCCGGTAACGAATTGCAGGAATAATCGTTGGTATTCGCGAGTATACGATGAGAGTATATCGTATAAATGTTGTATAGCTTGGGAATCTTGTGTAAAATCGTAATCGGTGCGGCAACAATCTTGCAGCATTTTAACGTTGATAGTTGCTAGCCCCAGAACCGCAAAACACATTCTCCAACTCTTCGGGATAGAACACTGAGTCAAAACCTTCACGCAATGCCTCAAATTTTTTCTGGACGCCTTCGATGAGGAACCAATATGTCACCAATGAGATATATTGATGTAAATTGTGTATTGTTACTGGCGTATCACGTCCACCTCAACACAGTTCAATGTTAGCATAGCCGGGGGTATTTAACACGGTGCTTAAGGAGGCTAAGCACAATGAGTTTATCAAATTTGGTTGAGATCGGTCAAGTAGTTTTTAAGATACACATAAATGATATAAATAAATAGGCGATGCCACGCCCATTTTCCTAAATTTTTATCAAAAATAAGTTTTTTGCTTAAGGTCCATTATAAATATAAATTTTGAGTAAATATATAAGGCCGTATTTTTGCTTAAACTGCTTAACTGCGACAATTTTTTTGCAATTGTATTAGGTGAGGTATCAATTTATTCGAAAATAAATGTTCTTTTAACGCGATGTAAACATGAATTTTTTTATTTGATTACCGTTTAAACATGTTCGTATTTAAATCAACTGAAAAGTGTTCAAAATTTAATGTTTCCATTATAGATACACTACGTATAATGGAAATATTCCATTGAAATACGCCCGTATTAAAATGAAGCATTTTTCACTGCACGGATGGCGTTTTGCACGTGTCGGATGCTTTTTCATATGTAATTAAGAAAGTATATCATCGTTTAAAGTACAAAACCGCGTATCGTCATTCAATCGCGTATCTGACATTTGCTGCCAAAATTAGATTTGCTCACACTAGCTCTTGGCGCAATCCTTATCCATTCGTCCTGAAATATACTGGCCAGATATGGCGATTGCTTTATAAAAAAATGCGTGTGTAACACCGTACACATGATAGAAGTGAAACTTCTTAAAAAAGGTGTGAGTACCAGGTACCTACTCACGAAATTCGATGTGTAAACATATGTTTACGGTTCGGAAAACCGTTAGGCGATTGAGTTACATACATAGGTTTGGTTAGAAATCAAATAATAATTTCATGTCATCTTATTAATTTTCTGATATACATATAATTTATTTATTCATTTTCCCGTAACACCACCTTATATGAATTCGCGCTTATAACATCCATGGGACCGGGTTGTCATGGAAGTAATTGTGTGTTTAACAAATAAATGAAAATGTTTATAATGCAATCAATAGATCCTTACGAATTCGTCATTACCAAGGCTCTAAGTAACGTACGCACTTTTGTTTGCAAAATGCATTTATTTAAGTTGAAAGAAGACAAATTCCTTTGTTCGGCATTTATTCTTACTCGATTTCTATCTTCTAAGGCGAATTCATATATTCTTATCACGAATTCATATATTCATGTGGTAGCAAGAGTATAAAAACATAAAATTACTTTATAAATTAAAAGCATAAGTATCACATGTATGCGTAGTCCAATTTACGAAATCATTTCATCGTTCTGAGTAAAAACTAAGTGCATAAACTCTATTTGGCGTTAATTGTAATCATGAAATGGTGTTCATTCATTCAGTTTCTACTCAAACGCATGAAATGATTTCATGAATTGGCCTACGCATAATGGTAGTAAATGACAGAATGAATTACAACAAACACATCCTTTTGACATAATGCAAGCCGAAAACGTTGGTTCAAATCAATCCGCAACCAAGTTGGAGGTTTTTCCCACAAACATTGCAATTTTGCGAGCAGTCTCATTGTAAAATCTCATTTTTACAGTTTCATAGTTTCGGCTTACATTTATAAAATTCAACGAAAGCACGTACCTATTTCGGCTGAGTTAACCATTTTCGATTATTTAGTGTACAAAATAAATGCAAATTAAATGAGTTTGTACAACATGGCCATTCATGTAGCGATAAGTTGTACAACTTGCCAGAAAATACAAATTTTTTTATCATTCATACAACCAAGACATAAATTCATTCCCACAACGGTGCAATCTAGAGCAAAGTTGAACCAAGTTTATTTAAGAAACATCGGGCGAAAATTTTAACTGCTCCTGTAACACTACCTTATTTATATAAGTTGGCCTTGTTATCATCTTCACATATGTTCATTAGAGTATACCAACNCGTAACACCACCTTATATGAATTCGCGCTTATAACATCCATGGGACCGGGTTGTCATGGAAGTAATTGTGTGTTTAACAAATAAATGAAAATGTTTATAATGCAATCAATAGATCCTTACGAATTCGTCATTACCAAGGCTCTAAGTAACGTACGCACTTTTGTTTGCAAAATGCATTTATTTAAGTTGAAAGAAGACAAATTCCTTTGTTCGGCATTTATTCTTACTCGATTTCTATCTTCTAAGGCGAATTCATATATTCTTATCACGAATTCATATATTCATGTGGTAGCAAGAGTATAAAAACATAAAATTACTTTATAAATTAAAAGCATAAGTATCACATGTATGCGTAGTCCAATTTACGAAATCATTTCATCGTTCTGAGTAAAAACTAAGTGCATAAACTCTATTTGGCGTTAATTGTAATCATGAAATGGTGTTCATTCATTCAGTTTCTACTCAAACGCATGAAATGATTTCATGAATTGGCCTACGCATAATGGTAGTAAATGACAGAATGAATTACAACAAACACATCCTTTTGACATAATGCAAGCCGAAAACGTTGGTTCAAATCAATCCGCAACCAAGTTGGAGGTTTTTCCCACAAACATTGCAATTTTGCGAGCAGTCTCATTGTAAAATCTCATTTTTACAGTTTCATAGTTTCGGCTTACATTTATAAAATTCAACGAAAGCACGTACCTATTTCGGCTGAGTTAACCATTTTCGATTATTTAGTGTACAAAATAAATGCAAATTAAATGAGTTTGTACAACATGGCCATTCATGTAGCGATAAGTTGTACAACTTGCCAGAAAATACAAATTTTTTTATCATTCATACAACCAAGACATAAATTCATTCCCACAACGGTGCAATCTAGAGCAAAGTTGAACCAAGTTTATTTAAGAAACATCGGGCGAAAATTTTAACTGCTCCTGTAACACTACCTTATTTATATAAGTTGGCCTTGTTATCATCTTCACATATGTTCATTAGAGTATACCAACAAAGGACGAGTTAATACAAGGAGATAGCGGACACAAAACTACAAGTTGAACCAAGTTTCTTTAAGAAACATCGGGCGAAAATTTTAACTGCTCCTGTAACACTACCTTATTTATATAAGTTGGCCTTGTTATCATCTTCACATATGTTCATTAGAGTATACCAACAAAGGACGAGTTAATACAAGGAGATAGCGGACACAAAACTACAAGTTGAACCAAGTTTCTTTAAGAAACATCGGGCGAAAATTTTAACTGCTCCTGTAACACTACCTTATTTATATAAGTTGGCCTTGTTATCATCTTCACATATGTTCATTAGAGTATACCAACAAAGGACGAGTTAATACAAGGAGATAGCGGACACAAAACTACAAGTTGAACCAAGTTTCTTTAAGAAACATCGGGCGAAAATTTTAACTGCTCCTGTAACACTACCTTATTTATATAAGTTGGCCTTGTTATCATCTTCACATATGTTCATTAGAGTATACCAACGAAGGACGAGTTAATACAAGGAGATAGCGGACACAAAACTACTCTTGAAAATTACACGCACAATGACAAGCATGAACAAATGTACAACAAACACATAATTTTTGACAATCAGTACAGTTCGCATTTACATCAACGAGCAGCTTATTAGATTTGTTTTCGTTTGTACTACATATGTGCATATATACATGTACACAAACATATGTACATACCACGGAGGAGAGAATACAGAAGGTGGCGCCAATGGCAACACCGCTAATCGGCTCTCAGTGAATTTGACAGAATCAGCTGTTTTGCTGACGTTACAGTCGAGATGACAGCAGTAGTGATGTGCTGAGTCAATAATTTTAAGTATTGATCGATATTCGGTACCGATTTAAAGTAACCAATGCTCCCGATACTCGGTACCGAAACATTTAGGTTTCGAATAAAAGCGCACATAGGCAAAAAAATATGGAAAAAACGGTTCAGGGGAGACTCGCCTATCAAAACCCGAATGTATGAGCCAATAGAGTTTTTAATACTGATCCAAATGAAAGATGTATATATGTCGGTTCGAGGTCAGAGAAACTCTTACTTATTT
The DNA here is from genome assembly GCF_001687245.7 of Rhagoletis zephyria. Classification (NCBI taxonomy): domain Eukaryota; kingdom Metazoa; phylum Arthropoda; class Insecta; order Diptera; family Tephritidae; genus Rhagoletis; species Rhagoletis zephyria. The sequence goes on along the minus strand of NW_016168387.1, from coordinate 1,643 downwards.
GAAGCATTTTTGTTCCAGCTGAAACGGACGATATCATTTTTGTATGCCTGGGGGCAGATTCTGTAATCAGTTAACGACAATTTTCGAATCGGTATAGGTTTTGTTGACGTATGATATGAAATATTTTTACGTCAACAAGTGCGATATCGATTCGAAACTTGTTGCTAACTGGTTACAGAATCTCCCCCCTGAAAGGCTTCTTCATCCTTCATCGCATTTTTCTTGAACCTTGGATCGGCTAAGGTTAAAACTGATAAAATAATATTTATCTGTTGCGATAAGTTCAAGTGTTTTAGCTGCTTCATATAAATTAGTAATGAAAGTTTCTTCTAAACTTGAAATGCATATAATGGAGAAGGATTAATGTAAAGAATCGGTATCGGGTGCCGAAAAGGAAATTTTGGGTACTGACAATTCAGCACATCTCTAGAGAGCAGTTTTATTTCACGATTGGGAGAATACAATTGGGGTATTCACAACGGTGTCGTAAGTGTCGTAAACTTTAAACACCTACAAAATATATTAAGAGGGTTCGCAAAGTTTTATCAAAGTCATATTATGAATTTTCGCAGTGTTAAAAAATAGTTGGTTGTGGTTTTAAGTTCTCTAAACATTTATTTAAGCTTTTAAAGTTTACGACATACAACAATATGACACTTACGACACCGTTGTGAATCCCCCAAATGAACAATGTATACAATACATACAATACAATATATACAATGTATACAATGTATTCTATCATTCTTGGTTTTATTTGCCGCTCTCAGTTGTCAACTCTACGATGACGTCACGCCAAAATAACTCTTACGAATCCTGCTGCAGTCGGCGCAATCTTTTATTCTATCATTCTTGGTTTTATTTGCCGCTCTCAGTTGTCAACTCTACGATGACGTCACGCCAAAATAACTCTTACGAATCCTGCTGCAGTCGGCGCAATCTTTTATTCTATCATTCTTGTGTACATCACAGTGAACGGCAGTGCGCGCGAGTGACGAAAGCAGCCACAGTAGCACGCTGAAATGACTCGCTTATATATACACGAGATTTGGAAGTTTTTATCCACACGTCCAATCGACATGTTTGAGACATCGTTGGAAAGGTCTTGCAGAGGGAGTCCAGAAAATGTATTCAAGCTTCATAAACGAATAGCCGGATTCTTAAAAATTTGGCTAAAGTGTTGCGAAAAAAAAACGTTTTTTGCTTGGATACACCCAACATATTTAGTGTTATTCTATAGGCCAATACCTTTCAAACAATACCTTATATATTAAGTTCCGGCTACTAGTTGGAAAGATATAGAGGGAAATGCGTTTCGGTTCGTGTCTCAACTACGAGATGCTTTGGTATGTATGTGGCGTCTGTACGTACCATGATTTAATTTTTTTCAAACTTTCAGGAATTAAAGTACAAAAAAAAACTAAGAAGGTTTTGTTCCAGGATGTTTTGATTCGTATGCCTTTGTGGGCGTGGCTGCTGTCTGAAATTCTAAAAAAGCCAATTTTCTAAACTACCACTGAGGCCGCACTACTCAGTCCATGTCATTGATGTGGATATCAGTAGAAGGGTCTTCAAACAGGCTATCTAACNCCAATTTTCTAAACTACCACTGAGGCCGCACTACTCAGTCCATGTCATTGATG
>NW_016168385.1:16015-19395 GCF_001687245.7 Rhagoletis zephyria | reverse complement strand
CTTTTATTTCTTTTGTCGTGGTGGACCTTCCGCTGGAAACACCCATATATACATAAAATGACGTTTGACCATTCCAATTTTCAATACAAAAAGCGGTATAGTGTGAAGAAAGCAACAAAATTTTTTAAATGAAAAATTTATTTCGTTCAGAAAAATTTGTAGTAGGTACTTGTAATAAACTGTAATGTTTACACTTGTGTTTTTTATTGTTGTAAACTGAATAAAAAATATAACCACATAACTAGATAACCTGATAACCAAGAGGGTGTGAACAACCGCACCGATTTTTGATTTACAAACTGGGAGGGTCAAACGTCATTTTTGTTATATAGTTTATTAATAATTTTTGCTTAGAATCAAACGAATTAAATTATTCCGCCCTAATATACATACATGCACTAGCTTTCCAAGGCAAAGGGCTGTTCTTTTAATGATGTAAGCTTTATGAGATCGGTGAACATCATTAGGTGTACAATTTTTCACTAATTTTTTCCTGTTTTACTTTTAATCAAAAACTTCGAACTTATTTTTTATTTTTCTTTGGTTTCTTGATTAAGGTTTTACCTAGTCTTGGCGGTCATATTTAAATTTCGGTCATAATATAGAGAAAATTTATGTAAAATAAAACCGGTTTATCCCGGTTTTTTCATTTAAAAATGGGAAACTGGGCCTTTTCCCTAAAACCGGTATTCGAAAAAAGGCGAATAATCCAACAAACTACTATATGCACATAAACTCCTACCTCTTCAACAACTCCATGGCCTTGCGGCTGCTGGCCGTAGGACCTGGGTTCGATCCCTGTTCCGGGCATCATATAAATTAGAAAAAGTTCTTTCTAACAGCTATCGACACTCGGCAGTCCATTTACATTTCCAAGGCGTTGTACAACTGTAGGACCCTTCATTTTTTGAAACACCATCAAGACGCACACCACAAATTGGAGGAGAAGCTAAAAACCAACTCGTGAAACAATTTGTGTGCCAAATTTTATCCAAAGAAATAGCAACAAACGTACTCACACATTCGCATACAAACTTTTACATTTATAAGTAGGATTTGATTTACATTTTGTATCCAAGCTGGTGGCAATTCTGGTCGAAAATATTTTCAAAATATATTTACACAGTTACTTAAAACTTCGCTCGTTCGATACCCATATCAAAAATTTTATAATAAATTTATAAACAGGTGGCAAGCAGCCCCTTAAAAAAGATTTTTTAAATAAAGCTTTCGTAAACATATCTTGCTTGGTATCTATGTATACTATAATATTTCATTTAGCTTGTTAATAGAACTGACTCTAACTTTTTGAATAGGTGGCAACCCTCTTAAATAATCCTTTCGAGATAAATCGCTTTCGAACCCTTTTTGGGTTGACACTCAAATTGTTGTGATAAACATTTATTTAACTTATTAATTCAGTGATTTTAACTTTTGAAAAAGGTGGCAACCATCTAAAAATATCTTCAAAATAAATCGTTTTTGAACTGCTTTCGATTGATACACGCATTGTTATATAATTTATTTTTACTTAAGAATTAATCGATTTTATCTTTTGAAAAATATGGCAACTCTCCATCCTACATATATGTTAATGCAGGTTATGATAGCAGCAAGTGTACTTACATAACCACTCACAAACCTTGACATTTGTAATATCTGTAGGATAACTATATGCAACGGTAAATTTAAAAATTACAATAATTCATTAATTAATGAAGCGAATGGCTTTTTTTAAATGAAAGAAAAAGGATTTAATGGAGTTTGCACCGGTTTCGAGTTCTATTGAAGTTAATTTTGAGAGTGTGATTAGCGTTTATAATCGCCATATAAATCTAATCAAGCTCTACGTAGTACGCGTATTCCAAAGATTTATGTGAATTTCACCACAGATGTCGCAGTCATTCTATGCCACCCACTCTGTGCACCCACTATTCCAACAGCGTTGCTGCCGTAACATTACCGACGACTTTTGTACTAAAAGCTCACTGTAAAAGCGCCAATTGGCTTATTCTCTCATTTCAATGCAATTTTTTGTGGATGCCTCTCTGCGGCTTTGGACTTGCTGTGCGACCTATGTATACGCATTCGGACGTTAATTAAAAATTCTTCTTTGCAGCGCGCAATCAGTTCGAGACGAGATAACAGACCAAATAGATCCATCCTTGGTGTAACAACTGCTCGCGGTGCGATTCAAAGCTAAGGTGTGACAAATTTACATATTAAATGAATTTTTTGCTATTCATATGCAAATAAATATTGTGCTCTGTGTAAATTTTGAATTAAAAATTTTATTACTACTGAAAGCGCATTGCGCAGTGCGAAACAAAGTGTGAAGAAAAATTTTGAAATACACACAAGCAAATGTGTTTGTGAGGAAATTAAGTCGATTTGTAGCTATTAATTTTGAAGTGAAAAGCGACTATTCACGAACGACGACAGCAGTTGGTATACCCAAACGCATACATATGTACAAGCAGCTAGTGGCCCTCACCGTTAATTAAATTTCCGGTGCGAAGGTGCTAAAATGCGTTATAAAAAGAGTGATTAATACAGTATTTATGTATTTGTTTTACAGGTTCGCGATTAATGTGAATATATGTACATATGTACATATGTAGATGTTTTCAAAAGCAAAGAGAAAGTTACATAAGAAAAGTGCATTTATAACAAAGGCGAAGAAAACAACCGAAAAAATAGAAAAGTGTATAACTACATTTGTCACAGAATTGTGAATTGAAAATTTTTCAACAAGCAAAAGATACACACACAGCCGACGAAAACAAAGTGATAGCAAACGAGACGCTTCCAGGTGGCAGAGGGTAAGCGCGAGGCGAAAAACAACAACTAGGCAGCAACTTCGTTGTCCTGAGTGTAACGCATTCCTTCGGTTCAAAAACGCAATCCACCCCACAACCGCATCCCTAAAGGCGCCCGCTACGAAAGTAGAACAAAAATACACACACACACGCACATACCATACACAACCACAAAGGAGAACACACACATACACATACATTCTCATAAAGTCTTCAAGCGGATACAGTGCGCTGAGCGCATAGAGCGGCATAGCAATATGGCGGATATTTTGGAGAAAAGCTCTGTGCCATTGGAAGCTGCGGTTGTCAGCAATGGCCCAACAACAATGACAGCAACGGGAGTGGCAGAGGTCGCTACAGCTCCCAAAACACCAGATACATTCGCAGCAGCAGGAATACCGGCACAGGCTACTGGTGTTGGTGCAACAACAGTGAATGACTCACACTCGCTGTTGTTGAAGGAGCAACAGCATCAACAGGAGCAAATAATATACCAACAGCAGAAGGAACAACAGCAGCTGCAGCTGCAGTTGCAGCTGCAACAACAACAGCCAGTCGCGG
>NW_016168385.1:0-8816 GCF_001687245.7 Rhagoletis zephyria | reverse complement strand
ATGAACTAGAATATCGAAATGCAGAGGTCAACAGGGGCGTCAATAATTAAAAAGCCTACTCGTGGTAATTGTGTAAATCCGCCACTGCGCATAACCAATTGAATGAGTTTTCCACTCGACGCGCTGAAACGTCTTGATTTCGGACGAAGCAGTATCTTTGATACTCGTAGAGCACCCTTTGCGCGATGAGTTTTATAGAATGAGATTGGCATCAATTACCTGTTGCCTGGCTAATTTGCATGCAAACATTCAAGTGCAACTTACATACATATGTACGGCCTTTTATTCCACCATACTGGTATGTATGTAAGTACATATGCACATACATACATACATGTAAATTAATTGTGCTGAACAAGCGTCGGAAATGCTTTGAGTCCTATAACAATTACTAACGCATAAGCAACCAAGTACATAAATATGCTAATATAGTATACTTACTTATAAGGCATATATATAGTATGCATTTGTATGTATGTATGTAACTGCTGCACCTTTTGTTTTTTTGTGGCTTCGAAGCGCTAAAGATGCCATAAAGAAAACGTTTTAATACGCGATAGTGCTAAATACTTACCATAAGCAGCCGCTATTCTTATATGCTTGTGGCTAACCAAATGCATTTATACGCATCTGGGTATGCGTGTACATATGTACATATGTGCATTTGTACGTTTGGCCACTTTTCGCTAACAATTCATCGTCGTTGGCATCATTGGTGGAAGTGGAGCGTGGCTATCTTTAGTAAACTTTCGCGTCGGTCACTGTGAGTGCCCTTCAAGTGATTCAGCGCCTAATGAATACCAGAACGTGTTGATGACTTTCTACCAACGTATGTACATACGGACATACCACTCGGTATAAAGTGTATGATGCACTTGTTTCAGTTGGCAGTCGTGTAATGTGGGGCAAACAGTGCGAAGTGTGAATGCACTCAATTAGAGCGAATGAGCTGAAAACAACAACAAACATACCGATTTAAAGAGTGCTTTCTATGCCGCCTACCCGCCGCAAGATATGTACAACAGTAATTAGATAAAGTACTTTTCTACTGATAGTAAATGCAATGTGTATAACAGTGTTTAGAGTTGATTTGACGGACGTAAATTTATAGAGAGACGATAGATTTCAGCCTGCTTCAGAGAAATTTTAATTAAAAAGTGTCAAACATCATAAAATACGGACAATTTACAATACCCAGAGGACAAAATATTGAGCTCTTCAAAATAAACGCTTTCAGATAGGGCTTTTCGAAGAAGACCACAGAATCATGAAAAATGCAAACTTTGACAGATCATATCTCCGAAGAAAAAAAAAAAGAAAAAACAATTCCTCGAACACGTGTTAGCTTATTTCATGTATAGAGCCCATAACCAATTTTGAAGCCAATCAAAATTGTGACACCAAATTTGGTGTCCGATATGAAAAAGAATGTCTCAAATGCAGCTGAAGTATATTTTGCTGTTTTTTTTATTGAAAATTCTTCACTTTCTTGATTAGAGCTATAATCTCCGAAGCGTTTTCGGTGGGGATCAACTTATCACGTCATTCGTTTCTTCTTCTCGTCAACTGGCGTCGATTCGAAACCTTAAATGCAGCCAAGTCCCCTTCAGTGGAAACTTTCATCTTAGTCACAAATAATAAAAAATCATGCGAGGGGTGTTTTATTCATTTGGTCCTTTCATCCGCAAAATATTGCATGCACTAAACTCAGAACTCGGCCTGTTTGCATAGTATACAGTGAGCTTGAATAGTAAACTGTCCAAAAACTAATATACATATGTATATATATATGTATGTATGTGCGCAGCAAAGCTCCTCCGAGAAGTCGTTTGCTTCCTTTTACACAAAAAAAAATATATACATACTTTAAATGTGTAATTTGTTGGCATTTTACAGCTTTTAACTTTCGCACGCATAGAAGAGTAATTAAATTTATCCCTTAGGGAGGATAAACTTTCAGTTCTGCTGTTATCATTTCTACAGTCACTTACGCTAGTACAGTTTGATCAATAAAGTGTATGAAAAATTAAATTTTTGCGTGCATGTTAATGTTCTTATTAAAACTTTGCCCACCAACATCGAAAACATAAAAGGCCATAAAATTAAACTTGAGCAAAGAAAGGATTAAAGGTAGATATAGCCACAGGTGGAATGGAGGTCTGGGATGTACATACATACATACATACATACATATAAGAGTATACATATGCATTATTCATAAATTTTTTAATTACCCCGTAGCGAATGTCATGCATTAGTCACTTAAGAGTTTTGTACGGAAAAATTACGTGTTAAATGATTTTGTGCTCGGTTTGTATGGAAGTCGTTCATGACTTTTTCATATAAATGGTAATTTCGTCGTTCAAGTCATCTGCATGACTTTTCCATGCAGTGATCATTGATGACATTCAAGCGACAATGTCCTGCAATGAACTTTTTTTTATGAGTGACCGCTGCAACAAATTGTCTGTTATAAGTCTTTGATAGGAGTACACCTGCATGACATTGTCACCAGTGTCATTGTCAGCTACATATATGTCGTTAAGGATTCACAGAAAGTGCGACGATGTCACTAAATCCTCATTAGTGACGATGTCACCAGTGACCATTTTCGCTACTGGGTATTTAGTACATATGTAAATTCATACATATTTACATACAGACGTAGTCCTGCAGAAAATTAATTACTTACTGGCCAACACAGTGGAAGAACTAAAGCTCTACCCAGAAAAAAAAAATCAAAATTAAAAGTCACAAGGGTATATGGAATGGCTCATTATTGCCGCGCCAGCGTTTTTACCGCCGACGTTTTTCTGTAGATTTCCGCCCAGCGGGGATGGCAAAATGTTGATTAAGTGTTGATTGTAGCAATTTTTTTTTATTTTCACAAGTTTGGAAATGTTTTCATCTATTTTTATTTCCAGCAAATCTACATACACGCACGTAGTGAAAAAATATTTAATTTTAATTTTCAAATCAAAATGTCAACTGATGAATGACATTACTCTAAGAGTAGTATGAAAAGAAAAAAGAAAAAGCTCTCTTAATTACCACATTAATATTGTACCATTTTAATTACATTACACAATCACTTCGTCTTAATTTATAGATGGATAGCATCCATATTACACATACACCTTCCGTTTGATACACTTTTGATAACGATTATTTTATCATTTTAGAATGGTGGCAATACCAAAAAAAAAATTCAAGAATATAAAAGATTTTTTTTTGCCTAAACCAATTATGGAGAGATGGGGACCTCAGTAGGCGCAGGAGTTCTTTGTGAATCTCATCTGATCGGCACCGTACGAACGGTGTTTTCTTCGATTTTCAGAAATGAAGCGCCAAATTAAAGAAAATGGTCTGTAGATGTAATGTTTTAATGTTTTATTTTATTTTTTTGAATAGGGTTGTCACTTGATGAAAAACTAAATAAAAATTATGTAATAAGGTAAATAAATTGATACAAGCTAAAGTATATAAAGCAAGGTGGCCACCTGTTTAAAAAGTCAAATTCAACTTCAATTAAAGAAGTTAGACAATTGAAATTTGCAAATATTTTGAACAGATTCATTAAATTGTATGTAAGTTATATGAAATATTAAAATACGGGTGCCAAACGAACCCTGTCACCTGTCTAAACGTTTATATTCAACTTAATTAAACAGTTAACTGGAATACGTATCACAATGTCCGGCAAAAGAAATTTAAGGAGGTTTTAGTTTGAAAATACTTTTGAAGAGGGTTGTCACTTATTTGAGAAGTCGAATTTGGTTAAATTATATTAAATTACGTTCGAAAATATTTTTGAAAAAGGTTGCCAACTGACTAAACAGCCGAATACAACTTAATGAATAATTTGATCAAAATTTTATCTTGTATATTTACAACAAACCACGCACCTGTGCGATTCCATCGTACAGTGCGGACAAAATTCAAAAGTGCTGCCAAAATTCTAAGGTTTAAAGAAATGATTCGAAATTCCGTACTAGGGGGTTTTCGAGGTCGCTAATTACGAATCCGCTATCCGAATTGCAAAATTCGAAATAGCGGATCCCGTGAGGTGGTAAATTTCGGGCTTGTTAGTTATAACTCTTATAAAGATTTTGAGTATGCAGTTTTATAGCCAACTAAAATTAAAAAAAAAAAAATGTGTTTACATTTTTATTTCTCAAAAATTCCTGTTACAGTATTTCTTTTCACAAGTTTTGTAACGTATTTTACTGACCTTCAGACGTAGAATCCATTCGGTTTTGTTCGGTTTCCTATTCTCTATCTACTTTTATACGTAAATAACTTTTCGCTTTTTATTACAAAAATGTTGTGCTTGGGAGAAGATCTCACTAGAAATGAATATAAAGAGAGGACTTAGGGTGCAGGTCGTTACAGTGAACAGTTTTTGCTTCTAGGTGATCCCTTTAGTCAACTTAATGCCAAAAAAGGCCTATATAGAAACTTTATTTTCTCGAATTTTGGCCGCACTTTTGGAATTCGGGCGCACTGTACGTCGAATAGAATTCGCACCGTTTTTGATGCTACAGAGTTTACTACTTCGAAAACGCAAGTACGCACACATCTAAGCGATGTTATCACAGTGAAAAATGTCATCTTATAAACAAACGAAAAATAATTTTCATCAAATAATAAAATTCTTGGCTTTTGTACACTCAACATGTTTTGTTTTCTTACGTTGACTTTTGTTTAAATTTTACAAAGCCCGTCTATTAGCCTTTTTATTAGTTCTCAGAACGCGTCGGCACGACGAAAATAAAAACTGTGAAGGTTCAAATAAATCGCTGCAGCAAAAACGCACAACTGTGAGGTTTCTCATTTGAAACTATGAATGGCATTGTTGTAATTTTTGTCGGAACAGATTCGTATCGACAGAATCGCACAAGTGTGTGGATACCTTAAAGCTACAAAATACTATCTACCTCATCGTTTGTTAACAAGTGCCGGCAGCAGTAAGATTTGAAAAAAAAACGGACTAAACTCTGAAACACTTTTTAGCGCTTACACTTTTGCTATTTAAGTATTGTGTAAGTGGCCGAGCTTTTCCTCCAATTTGTGCTATGCGTCTTGATATTGGTTACACAAGCGGAAGGACATACAGGTTTATGCCGCCGTCCAACTGCTAACTCACAACAGAAGCTTTGTCAAAGTAGGTTTTTCATTGCCTGAAAAGCGGCGGCGGCTGTTTAGGAAAAACCTTTTTATATAAATTTTTTGGGATGTTGCTTTGATAAGGGATCGAATCTTGGTCCAAAGAGTGGTGGAACGCACCTACAACTACTCGGCTACAGCGTCCGCTCTCTTATAAACAGATCTTTAAAATGTCTCCTATTGTGTGGAATTTCTTTGGCGTTGTATCGCCGAACAATCTCCTCAATTGTTCTCCATTTTAATGCAGAAATTTAAATATGCTATTGAGCTTTAATAGGTACATATTTTTAAGATTGCTGGAGAGTCCATTTTGCACAATTTCTTCGCCACGAACCTTCTACAGAAATACCGTGTAGAATGAAAAGACATATTTAGCCTTATCATGAATTATCATTTCGTGTGAACTCGTTCACATATCGCCAATGCCGTTCACCCACCCGAAATTGTTCCCCATTCATGATGATGAAGTGTACCATTTCGTTGAAGGAAATTTTTCGCCAGTGAAATGATTCATGATAAGACTCATTAAACAAATTCGTTTCGTTTCGTTCGTAGGTGATGAGAGTACGAACAAATAAGATAATTATTTTTTGTTTTTTATAGTACTACATATTTGTATCAAAGATCTGTTCAAAATGTGGTGCTATATTGCATGTTAATATTTGCAAATACATACATATTTGTTCTCGGCGCTAGAAAAACTAAACAGCAGCGAAACTTTCTCCCTGCTTAAAAATATGCACCATGAACGGCTATTCTTTGTTTTATTGCAATGGTCTAATATTCATACATATGTATGTGTGTATGTATAGACTCGTATATGCATGTACGAATTTACATATTTTTATAAGCATGCAATGTAATATGATTTTAATATGCACCAGTGTACATACATATGCGTGTCGTAATTAAAAGCATAACATACAAATTACCATAACATAAGTACAAACATACATATGTATGTATGTATGTACATATGAATGCATATGAACGGCTGAGTTCCATATACAGACTTAGTGCCTTTCTAAATAAGGCAATGAAAAAAGTAGAAAAAATCCCACTATTCAATTTGTTACTACTTCAACTCTCCATTTGCAAGAAAATTTCATAAGTTTGACAAAAAGTCGGTTAGTAGCAAACATATAAATATGTACATACATAGATGTGTAAATATCGCTAGCTTAGAGTGAAAAGATGCTTAGTTTGTTTTTACAAATTTTACCGGAATAATTATAGCCATTTTCTTTGAGTATTTTTAAGGCTTTGAATACAACAATTTAAAGCAAGGCTTTTAAATCAAAGCAAAATCTATACGAATCAGAAGGTCTTGATGCTATTTAAAATATTTTTTTTTTATATTAAAATATGTATGTATGAGTTTCCACAAAAATTGGACTTACCAACTTTTCACTATCAGCTACCATCAATATCACACTACTTTAAAGGAAAATTCACTCACTTTCGTTTTTTCGACAAACAACAAAAGCAAAATGTCTACAAAATGTAATGCAATCCGTTTTTTTTTTGTATAAAATAATGAATAACTGTTGTTGTAACTTCCACAAAGTTGATTACAATCATATATGGCTAGATCAGCTTGCAACAACATACATATGTATATATGTACATATGTATGTAGCTACATTCATTTTCATCAGCAACAATATCATTCACATAATGACGTTGACGATGAGGATGCCGATGATGATCGCAATGCTGATGTTCATAATTTATTCATGCCCATTTTCGTGTTCTCCGGTTGTTAGCTTTAGATTCATTTGCTTCCATTTTGGTCACTTCGATGGATAGTTTGTCCACTAGTTTTGTTTGAGCTGCCACTTTGGGTGGTGGTGGCGTGTAGTTATGTACACATACATATATATTTATACATATGTACACATACATATGTATGTACATATATCATTTGTTTATACCTGCGTTTGAAGCCAGGAATGTATTGGCTTTCATCATAGTGTTTGCCTAACATTCCATTGCGTGCGTTGTAACAGGAGCGCCATTGCGGTGCTGTCAGTCGAACACCAATCGATATTCCCAAATCATACCTACGTATGCATACGCTGCACGAAAGTAACCCTAAAGTATTTTATTAGTATTATTTTTTTTTTTTATTCCTGCCTCAAATAGTGCCCAGGTATTTTGGTTGGATGACCTCAATGGGGAATAAATTGCTGTTGTCGGTAATTACATACTTCAAAAGCTAATACCGTTGCATATGCGCCATTGCTGACGTTAAAGTTAAGTTACAGTTGTTGTTAGCTATTGGGATATGGGTACATATGTATGGGCATGTGGACTTGTTTTAACGTATTTATGTATATATATATATATACATAAATATTGGTTCAATTACAAAGGATTTCTATTTTTTTCCACGTTTAGATCGACTCATTTTCTTTTTTATCCAGAACTTTGCAATCGATGAAACTTCGCGATGAGCTAGAGACTAGAAATTATGATTTCGATATTCAACATTCAATATGTTTCAGGATTTCATTGAGCTTTTTAAAAAATATAGACGATTCCGGTTTAACACTTATTTAGTCGTATGTTTAACTGTTAAGCTATAGCGTGCGGCTTGGCTGAGTTAGTACAGAGGTAAGATAGTTCATCGAGTTTAAATAGTCTTTCGCACGGCGTTCAAGAGAGAAGAAAGTGCTGACCTACGACCATTTTCTATAAAGTAGCACAGGGCCAATATTTTGAGATTGCCGTCAGAACTGCACCGTTGGTTGATTTTAAAATATTTTATAAAAATCGTGAATATTCTTGCGATAGTCCTTGAGCAGTACTTACTTTACATACATTTGTGGGTATAAAATATACTTCTTTACTTCGTCAGAAAAAAATTGAAGGTTAAAAACCAACGTCCTACTTATCATTTCTAAAAAATAGTCTTGATAAAATGCGTAACTAGTGCGTAACTTTTTTTACTTAATAAGGGTTTTCCGTTGAGCACAACCATGGGTGTACGCAGAGCATTACTAAGGGGGGCGCGAGGGGCGGTCTCCTGAGATTTGTTTTATGTAAATTTTATCGGAAATGTTAAGATATAGCTATTAAAAATTTATAACAATTTACCTCATTCATTTTTCTCTTTATAACCGACTTGAAAAAAGGGGGAGGTTATCAATTCATCGGAATTTTTTCTTTATGTATGTTACCGAATAACATAGGCCAAACTAAGAGAAAATATTAAAAGATAATAATTATTTTACCTTTAAGTAAATTACTAATTATCAGAGTAGCAAAAGTAATCTGAAAAGACCGTTCACAGTTGATAAAATTATCGAGGAACAACCAGCAGTTTACCAAAACTACCGAAAAGGATGCGAAGACAACCAGCAGTTTTAATTTGTTGCATAAATTTTTAAGAATTGGAAATTGATTATGAATTCATAGGACTTAAATACCATAAACTTACTCGACCTTGTAATGTTCAGGTAGGTTTAGGTAAAGTAAACATAATTTAAAAAATAAAACTGTTTGACTCTTGCAATGCTTTCAACAACTCCTGCTGCGTGCTGTTTCCAAGCGAGCAGATGCAGATTCATTTGTATAGTACCACGCATGTATGTACATCTACATTTGTATGTAGCTACATTCCCCTGCAGGAAATGTATCTAACTATA
>NW_016168384.1:12994-19395 GCF_001687245.7 Rhagoletis zephyria | reverse complement strand
CTAATGCATGAAAATCCTAACCTCAAAAAAATCACCCGTTATTTGCGTTCGAATTTTCAAAGCAAATGTAAGAGATTATCTGTGCATGCGTTTGTAACCTGTTATTATCAGTAATGTAACAACAATCTTTAACTGATTTTTGGACCTTTGCGGCCGGTTAAATAAAAAGCAAACAAAGTTTTATTTTATCCTCCTACGCGTTTCGGCGTCCTTTCCGCCTTCATCAGGGAGTCTGTTTATTCGAAACAAAGCATAAATCATCATTATTAGTCAACCAAGTATGTTGTATGTATGTATGTAAATACGCAGGATATTAATTGTGACTTTAAGCCTAATTGTTTGTGTTTTTATGCTTTGTTTCGAGTAATCCGACCGCCTGATGATGGCGGAAAAGTCGCTGAAACGCGTAGGAGGATAAAAGAAAACTTTGTTTTGATTTTTAATTAACCGGCCGCGAAGCTCCAAAGTCAGCTTACATAAATATATGTATAAGAAATTCCACATTTTGGCCCTAGAAAAACAACAACCAATATTTAACTATGCATAGTTGCATACGAAGAGAACACAGTTTAGAACCATTTATATTGCCTTCGTGGATCAGCACATGGTCATTTATAGGCATATGTTTAAATCTGGTTTGTATATGCTCGATTCATTCAATACCATCTTTAATAAAAAAAAAAACATGGAACTTATTTCTAACACATATTTCTAACACATCTTCCTTGAGGCAGATATATGGAGGTAATATCTGAATTTACTTCCATGCACCAAAAATCGATCGAGGGTAGTAATTTTTCGACATACATATAATCCATGAAACCTAGCTATGAGAAAGTCTTGGCAAAGCCTTCTTATTTGGCACTCTAATCAGCGTTGCTGCGTCTCATCTCATCTCATCTCATTGACAATATCTGAAGCTTGAACCCAGGCCCTGCGTAGGAGTAGCGCGCACTGCTAAACACTGCACATCAGTGGCCACAATTATACACAAGCCAAAATCAGTTTTCGAATGTTTAGATCTCTTCCCTTTCGGGTTCTCATAAAAAGTGAATGATAAATCTTTATACATATTTCTTTGGGTAAATTGCAAGAGATTATAGTACCTCACTTTGACTATAAATTTATCTCTGTGATGTGAACATGTGTACAGTAGTGGTTTTAATGCAGTTCAGTTAAAATGAGAGAATATTTTTTGTGAGTGCTGTTGGTTGATGTTTTTTTATTTATGTGATTCCCGTTTGCATACTCCTCGCCATTGGTTTGAAAACGAAGCAAATCAAAAGAATTTCAACAACAAACAGAGTGTCATACATGCGTATATTCCTAGATGATGAAGCTATCATTTGCTAAGTTGCAGGTGATTTATCTTCCCAGTTGGCATGCAACAAATAACAAACGACATCTATGTGCATAGGTATTCGGTGATTACACGTTTATACCACTTAAATTGCAATGTGATATTTGCTTGGATTATTCGGATGTATTGCGGAAATTTGTGCGTTTTGAGTATCACAGTTTAGACTAACTCGTATTTATTCCCTACTGTAAAAAGAGGTTATGATGTGAATAGGTATGTAAATATGTTGCATTTATGTGCTGAGCTACGGAAGTTACTTAATATTGCAAAGTTAAGTATAAATGCCAATGAGACACTGTAAATTGCAAAGGGAAAATGAATAAAAGAGGATAAGCGTTATACAGATTTAGAGAGATCGGAGATAATGCAAAACGTGAGCATACAAATTGCCATAACAAATCTATACTAATATACGTTCTGAAAGCCGCTTTTTTGTATTCGCACGGCTGAACCGCATTTTTTGAAATATCGGACATCTGCCGCACTCTTCCCACGGATGGTTATAGGCCCCCATACGAACCGAATTTTTCACTCTGCATATCTCTGAAAGTGTTAACGGTAGAATTCTGGGACTTGGTATGGCGATATGTGAAATCAATTGCTTATTCTTGAAGAGAGTTTCAGACTATTGGAAAAAGGAGGCGTGGTCCTCCCATACAAACCAGATTTTTCGTACTACATATCTCTGGAAGTGTTTAGGGTAGAGTACTGGAGCTTCGTATAGAAATATTTATGTATGTATATAAAATAAAGCTCATACTCATGGAGAAAAATGGAGCTATTTGAAAGAGGCGTGGAGCTTACAAATGTACCGGATTTTAGCTAACTTTGAATGTATTTATAATTCTACTGTCGGTCTGTTTGTGAGTGAAATCCTCCTGCATGGGTGTCCGCATTTTAAGTTTCATAATTTAACCCGCCAGTTGGAGCTGCAGTCTAGTTATTACTAAAAATCTGATTTATGATCCGACTTGGCTAGTATTTAAAATATTTATTGGTAACGGTAGAAGCAATAGTATTGCAAAAAAGTGCTGCCAGGTGGCGCTGTAATCGAGTTGTTATTAAAATTTGGGAAAAGGTGCCATGAATGTCAGATTAAATTGACCATTGAGTATATCGAATTCTCCTGTGTTACGGTTGGCCCAATGGATGTGATTTTCCAATACTATTATGCGTTTTAGGTTTAAAAGTATTTCGTCTGAAATAAGTATATGTATTTTGCATTTCTGCACGAAGTTCGCCGGGTCTGTTAGTCAAATAATAATCATACATGTGATATTTACTAAAAATATACTTTCAGGGTAATCCAAGCTGCACCTCATTAACTGACTGGTATCGCCACGTTACCCTCTATTATTCCTCTAAGGCTGGAGAAAACAGTAATACACAGTAATTAATAATAATAATAATAATAGATTGGCGCTTACACATATGTTAGTGTTTGGCCGGGCTTCTCCTCCGATTTGTGGCGTGCGTCTTGATGTTGTCACACAAAGCGGAGGAACCTACAGTTTTACGCCGACTCCGAACGGCGATTGTATTTTTATGAGAAGCTATTTTTCATGGCAGAAATACACTCGGAGGTTTGTCATTGCCTGCCGAGGGGCGACCGCTGTTAAGAAAAAACCTCTTTCCTATATTTGTTTGCGATGCTGCATTGACCAGGGTTTGAACCCAGGCGTTGCGGAGTGGAAGCGCGCACTTCTTACCACTACACCACAGCGGCCTCAATTAAGGAGTAAACAAAAATATTGTCTGCGGAACAGCCAGAATTTGCGAATTGGCGTGATTTTTGTTTATTAGCATCTGTGGAACCTCTTTGTTATTTTAAGATGTTTATTTTTAGTTTCTCCTCTAAAATTTAAAGTTCTACAATATGGGACTTAGCAAATTTTCCTTTCATTGAATATAAACGGCAAGAAATAAAACAAGAACCTTGATCCCCTTCGAAACGATGCATTTTCAATTTCTCTAGCCCCCTGTATCAAAATATGCATTTTCATAAAGGTGGACTTAGCAACTATTCACTCTAAGCTAGCGATATACTCATATCGCTCATTTACTTCAAAAGGGTCGTATTTCAAAAAATTAAAATATTGAGTTAAGTTTGCAGAAATTACCGCTGTATCGATTACCAGTATCTGAAAAAGGTTTTAAAAACCCTAGGTCATCCTGAAGTTTTTCAAAAATGGATTGCACGATTTGCCCCTAAGAAACATACATACAGAGCAAGTTAAATAAAATCTTGTAAATAATTTATTCTTGACCGCTAACATCAAGCGTATGTGGGCGTTTTTGGGGAGCCTAAATGTTAACCGAGGTCTGCCTGTAACTGTCTTTAAAATAACATGCGAAAGTACTTATATATTTACATAAAAAATTGTGTCTCAATGCACTATGAATTTTGTTTAAAAATATAGCATAGCAACCGCACATAAACATAATCCATAATCTTGCGACTTTCTTATTGAAGTGGCATTTTGTATCATTTGCAAGCATTTATGACCACTCGGTTGTGCACTTTATGGCCGTGCAAAATGATTTGTGAACGATATTAAGCAGTGAAGAATCAGAAATGGCCTGCTAGTACATAAGAAGACATACGAAATAAATACAGAATTTCATACTTATGACGTTCTAGAAGTGTAACCATTAAAATTCCGTATGCAGCATAAAGACCATTACGATCATAAATACTCGCGAAATTCGCTTTACACTCGATTCCATCTTATTTTACCGGCACATAAACCCCTTCCCTATAAACATGGGTATACATACTTGTATACCGACAATCAACCGAAGCTGCTTACCCGAGGGAGGGGAGAGAAAAGCAGAAAGTGCAGTTGAGTTTCAGGTGTGGCGCCAAAGTGAAGTTAGTGCCTCGATGTGTTTACGAGAACAAATTCAACGCGCAGCATGGCGCTAGAATTATTGATGACGTAATGCTTTGTCGCCACTATTTATGTAGCTTAGGCGCCATAATCCTCGCATCTTAGCTCTCACTCATAATCAGTCATAAGTATATCTGTGGTCATAAGCAATAACCGCCTAAGTCGGAAAACCTGAATTCGATAAAAAATGTTTTAAACATTTGGATTAAGGGGAAATTAAAATATGTTCGTCCACAATTTTTAAAATAGCCTAGTTGGCGTGGTGGGGACTTCACATACACATGGCAAAGTAGTTGCAGAATACGACAGCATATATAACTCAATTCTTTTTTAAGTCGACTTAGGTCGTTATTGCTTATAACCACAGATATGTGCATATGTTAACGACATGCTTTTTTTTTAAATGGATGACTCTTTCAACTTAAGAAACGACAATTCAATTGCGCGCCAAAACATTTGGACAGATTTATTATATTTTTAGTGATGCTCAGCGTAATTTATTGGAGTCTTCGCAAAATACATAAATTAAGGTTAATATTCTTATAATGAAGAGCGTTTTATTTTCTCGAAACAAGGCTGCACTTATTTTGCGCTGTGTTAGCGTTGACAAAGTTTTTTTGTTCATTTCTCAACCCTTTCAGAGGTCGTTGTGGGCGTAGTTATTGTCCGATTTTAAATATGTTCAGCCATTTTGTATGCTGTATCAAGACTAACAACTGTGCCAAGTTTGGAAGAAACCATAAGTGGGCGTGGCTACGCCCATGGTCCAAAAATTTATAATATTCTTATTTTTCGTCTAAACGTTTTGAGTGAATTTTCTTCAGTAGTTACTAAAATATCGCAGTTTTCGTATTTCTGAAAATTACCGTTATATGGGATGTAGGCGTGGTTATTATCCGATTTTGCCCATTTTAAATATCGTCCAAGAGAAGTGTGCACGTACCAAGTTTCGTTAAGATATCTCAATTTTTACTCGAGTGTGCACACACGGACGGACAGACGGACGAACAGACGGACGGACGGACAGACAGTCACCGCTTAATCGATTTCTCTTTTCATTCTGATCATTTATGTATACATTTGTCTATATCTATCTCGATTCGTTTTGCCTGTTACAAACAACCGTTATGTGAACAAAGTTATAATACCCTTGTGCACAAGTGCGCTCTGGTATAAAAAAGAACAAACGTCTGGGGACGTCCTGATAGAGAACAAGGCGAGAACAAAAGTTTTGAAAACTTAACGTTAAGAAGGAGAGGGGCGTCTGCGTGTTCGTGCAGTTAATTCTAAGCCAGAGGAAAACTGGATCATTTCATCTTCCAGATCGTTTATCATTATGGTGAACTGTCCATTTATGGAACAATTTTTCATTTTCTGTGAAAGAAAAGTTCGTGTCTTAAGTCTTTCGTTAATTTTATTTGCAGTTCTTTTTTGATTACCTTAAATATTCAAAAATTTCAAAGTTATGGAACGCTATGAGATAGTTCAGAGAAGATTTGTTACTTTTTCGAGAAAGTTCCTGGGACTTTAGCTCCCAAATTGTTCTTCGAGTGGAAGTTTCTTCGAATTTTGTTCCCGTTATTTTCTTTGCCAAGGCGTTCAGGAGAAATTTGTTCGCATTTCGTTCTCTCTGGGAACGTTCCACAGGATTTTGTTCTTACATAATTCCCAATAAGAAGGTTCTCGTCAGTTTTGTTCTCATTTTAGTTTTGGTTTTGACACGTTCTTGGGAACAGAACTACGAGAACGATTATACATTTTGTTCTCGGTGCCTCTTTTAGAATATTAATATTTAGTATTCTTTAAAGTATACAAAAATACATACATACGTAAGTACACATGTTATGCATTTACAAATATTAGAAGTTTGAATTTAAGTACAGAAACTAATGTTTTAATTTATTTATCTTCTCTGCGTCTACTCAGGCTAGCGGATAAGTTGACATAATCGTGTACATTCTAGACATAACAAAAAATTTATTAAAAAAAATTTCTCACAGAAAAAATATGTATCCTCATCAAAAGCTTCTTGTATAGCTTATTGTCGCGTTAACCGGGTGTTTTTCGTTCATCAACATATGCCGATTACCCGGGTATTCGGCTATTATCAGCCCCAATACTTACATATGCGTGTTGTGTTTTAAAACACC